>NC_092340.1:76719017-77024464 GCF_046630445.1 Rutidosis leptorrhynchoides | reverse complement strand
AAGTTAGATTATTATAAAAATAATTATAATTATTAATTATTAATATTATTATCATTATTACTTCTATTATTATTACTATTAGTATAGTATCATTATTATTAATAAAACTAATAAGAAATACCAATGTTTATATAATGAATATTAATATGCTTCTTTATACAAATAATACACAAATAAATATAAATATATATTTATATATATATAATGTTATATAAGGATACAAATACAGAATATATATATAATTAAAAATGATTAAAAGTATAATTTAGATGTAAGTTCCATATTATTTGTTATTAGTAAAATTATTATTAATATCATTAGTATTATTATTAAATTATTATATATTTTTTTACGGATTTTAATCAGATATACATATACTAAATACAGAATGTAAATATTCAGATACATGTTTACAAGAAAATTAATTATATATAAAAACAGTATATATACATACAGAAATTTCGGTATATATTAATAAAAATACAGTTAAAGCACATACATATAAAAATAGATACAGTTTCGCATTTTTTTTCTTCTTTGAGAGTAAATATCAGATATTTTTAGTCCGTGATTATACCTGTCTTTTTCAGTCACAATTAAAAACAGAGATTCTTCACATTATATAATACGGAGTACCCTGCAACTGGTTAGGAATTAAAAAAAACAGAAATTTTTTTTACAGTTCGTTCTTCTTCTGTTCTTCCATTTTTTTTACCCAAAACACGAATTCGTTTTAAATTCCAAAATCCTTTAATGCAAAGTTGTTAGGAATCTTTCACACAAACTATTCTCAAAATCTCAATCTCCAACTCCTTATATCGAGCTTCAATTTCGAAGTCAAAATTTTTAAAACAAAAAGTCAAATTTTGTTCATCAATTAAATTCGTGATATCTGTTATGATTCAGGATTAATTGATGATTTTTATAGTTTATATTTATGATTTAGAACCTTTTTCAAGTTGGGATCATGAGCTAAAACTTTCTAAAATTCAAAGTTAAATTTTTTTTAAACCCGTAACAGCAGCAGCGGTTTTTCTTTTTTTTTATTATTTATTTATTTTTTTGTTTGTTTGTTGAGACTCTTAATTTAAATACATAGTTAATCGTTTTCTGTTAGAGAATCAAAGTTGAGTGTTTTGATTAATTTTTTTATGGTGGATCGAAATTGGTTGTGAGGAAGAAGAAGTTAGAACACGGAATATAGTTTATAAATATATGGTCTGGATTTTATCTCAGAAAAACAGATTGGTTCGATGGTCATGGGTGTTTGAGTATAACCGAGGGGTCTCGGGTTCGAACCCGGCTAGGGGTATTTTTTTTAAAAGGAGGCCTTTCTAAGGTAGTCTTCATTTTATTATTATTACCATTATACTCAATTAATGATATTATTAGATTACTAAAATCAAAATCATAAATATTATTAATGGTAAAATTAATATTTTACAAGTTTTATTATTAATATCATTATTATTATTAATAGAGTTATTATTAACCTAAATATATTAATGCTATTATCATTATTGTTACTAATATCAACTTAATATAATTTGAACTACCATTTTGATAAACAAATGAAATACATAATATATATATATATATTTAACACATATAACATAACACAATATTTTATTTTGTAAAAGGAATACATGAAATATAAATATATTATTAATATAAAAATAATATCATTAATACGTTATATATATAAACTTATTTGACTACAATTGTATGTATTAATATATATACAACAAATGATATAGGTTCGTGAATCCGAGGCCAACCTTATACGTGATTAATGGTGTTATATGTATTTTTACTACAAAATACAGTATGGTGAGTATATAGTCCCCTTTTAAACTCTAAATATTTTTAGGCTGAGAATACATGCGCTGTTTTTATAAATGATTTACGGTATGGACACAAGTGATAAAACTAAATTCTCGGTTGAGTTGTACCATGGCATATCTCTTTATACTTGGTAACTGCAAATTACGTGAGGAGCGTAAACGCGAATCCTGTTGATAGATCTATCGGGCTGACATCCCCAACCGGGCTGGACGACCAGCATTTAACGGTTGCACAGTACTTCGTTCTCGTTACTACACTTGGTACGGTGTAGGGTTTATTTAAGAATATGCTGCGATGACTTTTAGTTAAGTATGGTTACCAAGTGCTCAACTGCTTTTCTATACACGAGGAGTGTATTATGTATAAACTTTAAATCTTGTGGTCCATTGTAATAACGCTGCTAGCATCAAACCTATATATCTCACCAACTTTATGTTGACGTTTTAAAGCATGTTATTCTCAGGTATGAATTAAGTCTTCCGCTGTGCATTAGCTCATATTAAGGATACTATTTGGGACCATTTAAGCCAGGATTCAAGAATGTTGCATTCGAGTCATTGAAGATCATTAGAGACTATTATTAAGTAAAAGACAGATTAGGTCACTTGGATATTATGAAATGATAGGCGAACATGTCAACTTTTGATGTAATGATAGATTGCCTTTTAAGAATAAATGCAACGTTTGTAAAATGTATCATATAGAGGTCAAGTACCTCGCAATGTTATCATATGTTATTGTATTCATCCCTATGGATTGGGTCGGGTCGTTTCATGTGGTATCAGAGCGTTGGTCTTAGCGAACCAGGTCTTGCATTAGTGTGTCTAACTGTTAGTTGTTTAGATGCATTAGTGGGTCTGGACTTTGACCGTGTCTGCATGTCAAAAGTTTTGCTTATCATTTCTTGTCGGAAATCATCTGCTTATCATCCTTACGGAATTGCCTGCTTATCATTCTTAAGTCTAGACACGTCTTACTGCATTTAGTGCATCGATAGTGTATAGACAAAATTCATATCTTAGCGTATCTGATAATTCATATCTTAGAGCATTTGTAGACTTGCCTGACATATGCCGTAGGTTCCTATGTAGTCTACGAAATCTTTAGTATTATATATATATATATATATATATATATATATATATATATATATATATATATATATATATATATATATATATATATATATATATATATATAGATATTCTATATAGTTAGAATATCATTCGATATCCGAAAATCATTTCACACCAAAGATCCCTTCCATCCACCAAATTGTCCTCTTGGCGATGAACCTGAAGCACTTACCGGCGAACCTGTTCGAGAAACCATTTTCTCACTCATTTCTAAAGTATCTTATCACAACTAAATAATATCCCATATTCCGAATCTTGTTCATCCACTTGTTCCAATCTCTAATCATCCCGGTGTACTAGCAGAAGTTAACGAACTTCGCGCTCGCGTGACGGCTTTAGAAAATAAGGTGCGAAGGTTACAAACACCAGCAGCAGCACCAACATCATAACCAGTACCTCCAGTAACATCAACATCGCAATCTTCGGTACCAGCATCAGCGACATCACCATCATCAACGTCGACAGTACCCTTATCACCCCCAACCACAACCACGTAGTAAACCTCAACATCACAATCTGTACCTCGGATATCAACGTCACACGCCTCAATAACCCCATCTGTACTTCGAGTATGATCTTCGTTTTACATATCGTTCTACATCAATTATCTTCGCTTACGTATCATTCTACCTCATTTATCTTCGCTCGATATGATGATTATGTAATTTCTAAAGTTTAGAGATTATGTAATCTAGTATTAACGATAAATCAAATGAGTTTAATATCTTTTTGACTCATTAAATCCATGGTTACATCTGAAGAAAATATATATGCCAGTATATTTTCATAAAGATTGTAATTAAAAATTCCTTCATACAAACTATTAATGATGAAATATTTTAACGGGTGGGTAGTACCCGAGGAATATTTATAATTCACATTAATAAGTTATACTGTACATTCTTCGAATCTGATTCAACGGTTATCAATTATCTTACTTACAACCACCGATATTCGTATTCGCTCACCCCAGAATAACCATTTTCATTCAAATTTCATATTCGTATTTTGACCTATCAGAATCCAACAAGTGGCATAATGAAGAAAACATTGGACAAAATAAAATTTGTTAGAAACAAACGGATTAATTAATTGAAATATGGTTAAGATTCCACGCTAACTGTTCCTAGCTAACTGTTTCCAGCTAACTGTTAATTCCGTATTACATTTTATTTATCACAATTTACATTCTAGCAATTTAATTTATCGTCATTTAATTTCTGTTATTTACTTTTACGCACTTTACCATCGGGACACATGTACAACAATACGTCGGATTAATTCTGAGACAACACGTTGTGCAATGGGTCATGATATATATTTATTTATTTTACGCACTTTAAATAATGGGACACGTATACAAGGTTTCGATTTATCATATTGACCCATCTATATATATATTTTGGAACAACCATAGACACTCTATATGTGAAGGTGGGAGTTGGCTATACAGGGTCGGAGTTGATTCCAAAATATATATATACTTTGAGTTATGATCGACACTGAGACCGGTACACGGGTCACGATACGTATTAATTATGTATATTAAATTATATATGAATATATTGAACTGTTGAACTATTGGACCATTGGACAATCGGACTAATAGACTGCTAACTATGGACAAGTAAAATGAATTAAAATATTGATTAAAACATATGAAACTAAACAATTCTTCAAGTTTGCCACTTGATTTTATCTCAAACCTCATTCGTATCTTGGCAAATACAATTCACATTCACAACTTTTCATAATTCTTGAAAACACCTCGATCGAGAAGTTGGACCAGCCGCACCTCGTCTACGAAAGAAAGATTTATGCATACAGTTATGCACCTGAAAAACTCTCGAAAACAAAGTTATAGTTAAAATGTATCCGCGTCGAATTCCTTATCATTTATTAGCAAAAACAACCTCACAATTCCTTTTCAGGAAGCTGATTTTGTCACAGCTCCACTTCGACTTCTCAGTAAGACTACTTTTATTATAATCTCAATATATACGTATCCTTTCGCCGTCGTTACTGGAGAACCTTTTATATCCCATCATATTATCATCAGTGTTTAATCATTTAAAAATACAATTCTTCTGAAACCATCTTGGTTTGATAACCGATGACCCAGATCCGATAACTTTGAAAATGCTGATGAAGCAGCATGTCGTAGATGGTTTTAATGACCAAAAATTGATAATAAAAGAAGGAAGTGTTAGGAACACTCTATAGAAAATTTGGTACAGAAAACCGGATTGAGCAAACCGTGAAGGAGACTCTAAACAAAATACAAGGACTAAACTTGTACATAAAGAATTATGACAATTCTGTAGCAAACACCTTGCTTCTGAATCTAAACCCTTACGGGTCAATCTTCATCATCATCCTTCGACATTAGAAATTCCAAGATATAATCATATCTTTCATTATAAATATCCTCAATATTTTGAAGATATTTTCACAACTATTCTTATTTGGGATCATTTATCTCTCCGTAACATCTGCGTTACAACATAAAAGAAACTGTGTTAGTTTCTAAGTTCTAAAACCTTCGAGTTTAAAATATGAATGTTTTTGGAAGTAGTGTTGGGAACTGATGCATGAATTAGTATAATATAATGAAACTTGATCAACTTCATTATATTACAGTAAATCATGTTAAGTTTCTAATGGAATGTGATGATTCACAGTACCATCATCATGTGCCATGTTACACGACTCTTGCATTCTAACCAATCTGCCAACATATTAGAGCGTATCACCCTGATAGTTCTATTTTTCTGAAATTTTCTGGTAATTTGACCAATCAAAATCGTGCCATTACCATTTCTTACTAAAAGCATTAGTTATGTTCATTCCAAATTTCATATCTACAAATTTCGGACCATTACTCGCTTGACTTGAGGACGGGAAGAAGAAACGAAGGGACAAAATCCCAAAATAGAAATTGGAGAATAAATCGCAGCAAATAGGAGAAAGCATTAGCTATGGATGACAATGATTATAGAAGACAGAAGCAGGAACATCAAAGTATAAGAAAAGATATAAAACCCAACAATCACCCAGAAACTACAAACCGTGTATATCAATACGTATTGCAGCGTAAAGACACGGGAGAGTTAGAAACAATATAATTCCAAGGAAATCATAAAAGTGAATAGATTCTTCTGGCGGCAGATGAAAGAGAAGAATGAAAGATATGAAAGTTAGAAATATAATAAGAATCAGGATTGGATGGAGCATATTACGGAAGGAGTAGAGGAAGAAAGAATAGAAGGTGTGGAGAATAAGGAAACGAAGGGGGTGGATTTATAGCAATATATCCGACAGAGAAATCGGAACAGATTATGGCATTAATCAAAGAAGATTTCAATTTCCTAAATCGCCGAAGAACCAAATCTTATTACGTAAGATTTTCTTTAAATTCCGGAAATCAATCATAACCACGTCATCAGTTAAAACGATTCCATATTACTCATTTCACTCTTTTGTGATAGCTTCACTCGGGTGCTTCACTTGATCGAATTGTTTTATCCATATCTCTCAATATTGATGAAACTCCATTACTATCTCATATTTGTCATAAAAACATTTCTGTTGTTATCCATGACAACCTTTATCAAATTTCGGGGACGAAATTTCTTTAACGGGTGGGTACTGTAACGACCCGGAAATTTCCGACCAAATTTAAACTCGAATCTCCATATGTTTCCGACACGATAAGCAAAAACATTAATGTTGAGTCTAGAAGTTTGAAATTTGTATTTAGATAACTAGTTACTCTTTGACCAAGCCTGACGATTCACGAACCACTAATTGGAATTAAAATACATATATATTTTAAATATATGAATATATAATAATAATTTAAAATATAATTAGAAATATATATATATATATATATATATATATATATATATATATATATATATATATATATATATATATATATATATATATAGCTGTCATTAAAGTTATTATTAGTAATATCATTACAAAGTATTATTGGTATTAATATTATTATTATCTTTATTGCAAATTATTATTGTTATTACGTTTGTCATTAGTCTTATTTTGATATTATCGTTAATGTTATTATTATTATTATTATTATTATTATTATTATTATTATTATTATTATTATTATTATTATTATTATTAGTAAGTTAGATTATTATAAAAATAATTATAATTATTAATTATTAATATTATTATCATTATTACTTCTATTATTATTACTATTAGTATAGTATCATTATTATTAATAAAACTAATAAGAAATACCAATGTTTATATAATGAATATTAATATGCTTCTTTATACAAATAATACACAAATAAATATAAATATATATTTATATATATATAATGTTATATAAGGATACAAATACAGAATATATATATAATTAAAAATGATTAAAAGTATAATTTAGATGTAAGTTCCATATTATTTGTTATTAGTAAAATTATTATTAATATCATTAGTATTATTATTAAATTATTATATATTTTTTTACGGATTTTAATCAGATATACATATACTAAATACAGAATGTAAATATTCAGATACATGTTTACAAGAAAATTAATTATATATAAAAACAGTATATATACATACAGAAATTTCGGTATATATTAATAAAAATACAGTTAAAGCACATACATATAAAAATAGATACAGTTTCGCATTTTTTTTCTTCTTTGAGAGTAAATATCAGATATTTTTAGTCCGTGATTATACCTGTCTTTTTCAGTCACAATTAAAAACAGAGATTCTTCACATTATATAATACGGAGTACCCTGCAACTGGTTAGGAATTAAAAAAAAACAGAAATTTTTTTTACAGTTCGTTCTTCTTCTGTTCTTCCATTTTTTTTTACCCAAAACACGAATTCGTTTTAAATTCCAAAATCCTTTAATGCAAAGTTGTTAGGAATCTTTCACACAAACTATTCTCAAAATCTCAATCTCCAAATCCTTATATCGAGCATCAATTTCGAAGTCAAAATTTTTAAAACAAAAAGTCAAATTTTGTTCATCAATTAAATTCGTGATATCTGTTATGATTCAGGATTAATTGATGATTTTTATAGTTTATATTTATGATTTAGAACCTTTTTCAAGTTGGGATCATGAGCTAAAACTTTCTAAAATTCAAAGTTAAATTTTTTTTAAACCCGTAACAGCAGCAGCGGTTTTTCTTTTTTTTTTTTTTATTATTTATTTATTTTTTTGTTTGTTTGTTGAGACTCTTAATTTAAATACATAGTTAATCGTTTTCTGTTAGAGAATCAAAGTTGAGTGTTTTGATTAATTTGTTTATGGTGGATCGAAATTGGTTGTGAGGAAGAAGAAGTTAGAACACGGAATATAGTTTATAAATATATGGTCTGGATTTTATCTCAGAAAAACAGATTGGTTCGATGGTCATGGGTGTTTGAGTATAACCGAGGGGTCTCGGGTTCGAACCCGGCTAGGGGTATTTTTTTTAAAAGGAGGCCTTTCTAAGGTAGTCTTCATTTTATTATTATTACCATTATACTCAATTAATGATATTATTAGATTACTAAAATCAAAATCATAAATATTATTAATGGTAAAATTAATATTTTACAAGTTTTATTATTAATATCATTATTATTATTAATAGAGTTATTATTAACCTAAATATATTAATGCTATTATCATTATTGTTACTAATATCAACTTAATATAATTTGAACTACCATTTTGATAAACAAATGAAATACATAATATATATATATATTTAACACATATAACATAACACAATATTTTATTTTGTAAAAGGAATACATGAAATATAAATATATTATTAATATAAAAATAATATCATTAATACGTTATATATATAAACTTATTTGACTACAATTGTATGTATTAATATATATACAACAAATGATATAGGTTCGTGAATCCGAGGCCAACCTTATACGTGATTAATGGTGTTATATGTATTTTTACTACAAAATACAGTATGGTGAGTATATAGTCCCCTTTTAAACTCTAAATATTTTTAGGCTGAGAATACATGCGCTGTTTTTATAAATGATTTATGGTATGGACACAAGTGATAAAACTAAATTCTCGGTTGAGTTGTACCATGGCATATCTCTTTATACTTGGTAACTGCAAATTACGTGAGGAGCGTAAACGTGAATCTTGTTGATAGATCTATCGGGCTGACATCCCCAACCGGGCTGGACGACCAGCATTTAACAGTTGCACAGTACTTCGTTCTCGTTACTACACTTGGTACGGTGTAGGGTTTATTTAAGAATATGCTGCGATGACTTTTAGTTAAGTATGGTTACCAAGTGCTCAACTACTTTTCTATACACGAGGAGTGTATTATGTATAAACTTTAAATCTTGTGGTCCATTGTAATAACGCTGCTAGCATCAAACCTATATATCTCACCAACTTTATGTTGACGTTTTAAAGCATGTTATTCTCAGGTATGAATTAAGTCTTCCGCTGTGCATTAGCTCATATTAAGGATACTATTTGGGACCATTTAAGCCAGGATTCAAGAACGTTGCATTCGAGTCATTGAAGATCATTAGAGACTATTATTAAGTAAAAGACAGATTAGGTCACTTGGATATTATGAAATGATAGGCGAACATGTCAACTTTTGATGTAATGATAGATTGCCTTTTAAGAATAAATGCAACGTTTGTAAAATGTATCATATAGAGGTCAAGTACCTCGCAATGTTATCATATGTTATTGTATTCATCCCTATGGATTGGGTCGGGTCGTTTCATAAGAGACCAAGCATAAGCATCAATCATGCAACATCAAATCCTCTATGCTAACATCCTGATCTAGAATCCAAATAATGACGATACATGGATCGGCGTCTTGTACGATCCTACGACTCATAGCTAATCTGGCTATAGTCTACCAATAGTCTTTCCTACCAAGTCTACTGCATAACCATTCAAACGCAATGCATGTGTCCTGTTATACTATACTGAACATACTGTAGAACTTGGACTCAACCTAGCCTAGCCTTGGTTGACCTCGTATGAACCCGAACTTTACTGGCCTTGGTGAGTTCCCAACCTTGCCTGGTCTTGGTTGGCGTCAACATAATGCACACATTGATCACACAACAACAAGCATGCATACAATCTAACTAGCATGGAAATCAACTATATAAGCATAAAAACTTCTAACAACATCATGGTAATAAGAGTAAACAACGGTAGTAAGGCTCGCTACTTAAACTCTATCCGGGGTTAGACCCACTCACTGATTACCAGCAACAACTCACACACCTATCTACTAATCGGTTTATTTGTTCCTAACACCTCAGAACAACATAAACAAAGGCAGTATAGTGTTCTAATCAAATTAGACACACGAGAAACATAACGGATTAGAAACGACACTTAAACTGCAAAATACAAAAACACACACTGCTGATACACATCCGTAAAGATACGGGACCACATTTACGGATTCACCAGCCATCCGTACGGATTGAACTCCCATCCATACAGATCCAAAGGTTCTGCATCTGTGCGCTTGCAAACCAATCCGTACTATTGAAGACTCATCCGTATGGATCTAACCTGCATCCGTACGGGTGTAGTTTATCAGGTGCAGGAGCAGTTTCTTACGGTTTTCGAGCAAAAAATCACCAAGTCTCGTGTTTTGACAAGTTTTAACACAAAACAACTTGTAGAAATCATGTACATAACATGTATAAATGTTTTCTATCTCAGATTTGTCAAAACAACACTTCAAATGCATGATTTTGATCTAAAATTCACTTTTACCAATACCTAACTCAAAAACACCTTTAATCATAGATTAAGACACGAAATCAAATGATTCTTACCTTGTTTAAATTACTGAAAACACAAGGAACTGATTTCTTAACACAACAAGTATAAAAATGAGATTCAATGTTTAAGGTTTGGAAGCTAGAATTTTAAGGTACGGTGTGTGTGTGTGTGTGTATGTGTGTGTATGTTTTTATTAGGGAAAAGAATGAAATTAGCAGCTCACTACCCATATAAGGGTGCTAAAAATAATAACCCATCACACACGGATATTTACAAGTATAAAAATGAGATTCAATGTTTAAGGTTTGGAAGCTAGAATTTTAAGGTACGGTGTGTGTGTGTGTGTGTGTATGTGTGTGTATGTTTTTATTAGGTAAAAGAATGAAATTAGCAGCTCACTACCCATATAAGGGTGCTAAAAATAATAACCCATCACACACGGATATTTACAAGTTATCATGTATCATACGTACTTCATTAGGCGACCCTAACGGAGTCCAAATATAATAAACAAACCTACCCTGTGACCCTCGTCACAAACTGGTCTCAACCAAAATGTCAATTAATTATAACATATAATTAAAGAAAAACACAAATATAAACCTAGGGGAAAAAAGGTCATCTTACGTCTAAGCCAGGTTTCCGTCTGTGACAAGAACTGAAGAACTTCGAAAGTATTGTGATGGAACCCTCATGTCGGCGTTAAGATATCTCAAGTGTAGACAAAGCAAACTTGAATATCAATCTAGATGAAAAGATGATGATTGAATAATTATCAAACAGATTTGAGATTGACTCAAAACTTCAAGTTTATACAAGATACTTTGAGATCTTACGCAGTAGGTAGAGAAGGGAATTCAAAGAAATGAATGAGTAACCGACTTTTCCTGGTGATCCAACAAGAGGGTGTCGCCCATGAAACATGATGGAGAGTCACTTACGGACCACTCAAGATGATTAGGAGCATTTTATTTTTACAATTGTCACTAAGGGAGAGATTGTTAGAACCACAGTTCTAGGTTTAGAATAGTTTAAATTGTGTTTTATCCTTTAAAGTAAGAGAGTATTGAAGATGGCTATATATACTCTTAAGACTCCTAGTCAATAGTCAATGTACTTACACTAAGATTAAGAAAGCTGTGGAAATTTAATTTTTCCTCTCTGTCCATTTCTTACATTATATCTGTTCTACTGTCTGGTTTTACTCATATGTATCAAATCCTTCGATATCTTACTGTTATGATGTAATCATGCTGATATGGCCAAAACGGACAGTTTTATTTGTGCGGTGTCGTTAGGTCGCAACACGTTAGAATCAGCTACCAAAAGAGAGTAAGGGTTTAATTATTTATATTTAGCTGGGGTTCCTAGCTATAACTCACCTACTTGTCTTTCTTTTAACGAGTAAGCGGTAAATATAACTCAGGTTCGTATTTTTGTATGTTTGCTCAGTAATGTGGGACAAAAGTGCATATATAGTTAACCTCAGTGACAAGCGGTGATAGATTAAGATTAACTACTAATATATTAATATGACTAAAAAGGGTAAAGATAGATAGGTATGGAGAATAGAATTCTGATGGGGAATTATCGCAGGAGCTCAACTTCCTATAATAAACACTAAACCTCAATCAACTGGGCTATGAACCTAACTGATTTTTCACTAAGAGTTTAGGCCTTGAAGATTCTGGCCAAGATGGATATCCTTACTCCCAACGTTAACCTAGAGGGTTTAAACGACCTTATGGATAGAATCCTAGGTGCAGGAACAAAGTGGTATACCCATAAAGGAAAGTCTCAGCTTTTCTTAATCCTAGTTGGTCTAACTAAAGCAATATTCCACCACTTAATAATACGCTATGCCTTAACATTAACAGATGTGCAATCTTAGATATTCTAAGGTACTGCTAATTGGATTAGAGGTCTCTCCTTTACGATCACTTATTCAACCCCGGATCATCTTACAACATCTCAAGAATGTTGCTTCTGGCGCAAATCATGCTTTTGAGAAAACTAGTGTTTACTGAACTCTATGTTGCCTACTCTAATCACAACCTAAATGGGCAGCTCTTCTTTGATGAATAATTGATTATTCATACGTAGGTATTATATCCCTATTGTGACGTTAAGCACACATAACTACTTACCCGTATTCTAGGGTTGATCAAGTCCTAATACTAGGTTATAGCCACGTGAATAAGCGGAAAGGGTGATCCGTAAATTAAACTTCTAAACCGTCAAGGTTTCAGCATAACAATAGCATAAGTTTTAGATAAAGTATTCAACATATAATAAACATTTTCAATGGATAGATAGGCATGCAAGATGAAAGCAACTTAAGATAACAAGATAAAGTTATTAAATTAAGGAAAGCATTCACCGTTTACAGACGAGATCCGGACCATTACAAGTGCTGACATCCTCTAGACTGCTCCTATTACAATCTTCGGCGTTCGCCTCCGGGTACTTAATTTCCCGCTCAGAGGTGAGAAGGCATTAAAAGCTCTAGTGAGAGAAAGTGTATTGTAGTGAGAGAGTGAAGAGAAGTGTGTTGAAATTGGATGACAAAAAGCCCTTAAATAGACTTGAATTTTCCCTGCAAACGGCAGGCAGGCCGTTTGGCAAGCCGTTTGCAGGGCCCGTTTGCCAGACCAGCCCGTTTGTAAGGGCTATTTACCCTGGCCTTTTGGCTTTCCTGGTCAGCTGATTTTCCTGGATCGTGACTTGATTTCTTGTCTTTCACCGTTTTCGTTCTAGAATCTTCGTTTTAGATCCGATTTTCTCAATTCTTCTTGCATCGTCTTCGTAATTACTTTACCTACAAATTTAACCAAAAAAGCGATTATTTTGCCGATAAAGTTTTGAAATTTATGCTTTTGGGATTCAATATCGGGGGTAAAAACATGACTTTTTAGTCGATATCAAATATCCCACACTTAGACTTTGTTTGTCCTCAAGCAAACTTTCGAACCTTAGACACTGAGGACTTTTATTCGTAGTGATCAAGCGGTTTTTGTTTCGCAAGACGGAGGAGCGAAAACTTGGTTTTATTCCTTTTTGTTATTCCCAAACCTTTTTCCCGCAAACATGAAAGGAGGTTAAATAACTAAGGCTATCTCACTCGGGCCACTCAATTCACTAAAGTGTTTTGGGTTTCCTATAATTCTAAGAAATGAAATCACTCATATCCAGTCATGCTCATATTCTTCGTCATAGGCTTGATCAAGACTCAAATCTTCATCACTTATTTGAGAGAACTTTTGGTTATGGTCTCAGCTTGTTTCGTGAAGAGATGGTGGTTTGGAGGTTTTGTGGGATGTGAATGATTTGATGGGAGTTTGAAAGATCGAATTTTTGATGATCCTTTCAGCTTCATGTTGGGAATTTCAAGACCGAGCATCCTTCGTTTTGACTACCAGGAGTTCTTTTCTTGAATCTTTCTTTGGTTTCGTTCTTCTTTCAGAACCTTTATTTAACATTTTTTTTGGCATACATCTTTTTCTTTTCTCTTCAAGGTCTCCTTTTTATTAGTGGTCTCTTAATAGTTGGCTTGGATGCTCACATTTTCTAAAACGGTTTTATATAGGCTTTCCCGAAAGAATTGATTTTGTCGGGATTATTTCTTTATTTATGAAGTGGCTAGAAGGGCTGATTGCCCCTCAGCAGTCATCTCCTCGTCTGTAGCGAATTGATGTGCTAATTCCGCCGTGTTCATCCTAGAAGATACCCTGAACTGAATCTCATCTGACCGCGCGATCAGTCCTGTGATCGATGAGGTGCTTGTATGAATCATAGGCCCCGTACACCAATTTTGCCACTCTTGTAAATAGCTTCCCAAATATGGGTTCATACCCATATCGTCTATACCCTGCGTGACTCTCTCAGTCATATAGCAGCTCACAGCCTGATCCCATACGGAAGCCTGAGTGTCGGTGGATGTATCTCTGTAAGTGCTCATGTGGGATGTGTCAAACAGATTGTCGACGAAACCTGTGGCCCCTATGCTTGGTTCCCTAGGAGGAGATGGGATGACTGTATGCTACGTGTACTGATGTTGAGGAGGAGGAGGAGATGGGGGTCCTGTGTACTGACAACTCGGGCCTGCACCTCTGGGTCCCTGTGGGCATACATCACTGGATACTCATGAGGGTACGGTGGGACATTGAGATGTCTGCCTATGTAATGTGTGAAGTGGTCCAGGTTTTGAATGATAGCGTGCTGGTCAAACCAACTTTCATGCCCAGACAAGTCTCCCAGTGATAGTGGTACGGCGGAAAGCGCGGCCTATCCCCTTCCCCTACTGATGAGTGTCGGCGGGTGTCAGTGGGCCGTCCTAGTGTGGTGGGATAATCCTAATCCCGTGGTTCCTGAGAACCTCGCCATCTCCTACTATCTCTCGTCCTTGTATCAGGCCTGAACCCTGTAACTCTTACCCCTGGTACTGTCCGGTCCTCTGAGTCAGGTATCGCTGGATTAGCTGCAATGATTAACTGTTCACCCTCGATACGAATGTATTCCCAGGTGTTCAGTAGCCTATACCACATCTCTTCCGACTCGACTCCGATCTTGTACCCAAATCTCTCAACATTCCCCAAAACTTGCATCCTACGGAGGAGTTTGGTAACGACGGTTCCCAAAACCGGCACAACTGTCGTTGCGGCATTCCTTTCATTTGGTGAATGCCTGGGCTATAAAGTGTGAAACTTGCATATTCTGGTTATGGATCATGGCGTGCATCAGGCGCATATCATTAATGGTAACGGCACCACCATGTTGGGCTTTCGGGTGAAGGGTTTTGGTGATGAGGTGGTGAAGAATGCGGTGTACGGAATTGATGAATTTTGAAGCCTTTTTACTTGACCTCCATGGTTCATTATCGAAGGTGTATTCGCGCCAGAAAGCTTGATGGTCTATGTTGTTTAAGGTGGTGTACCCTCTCTTGAATATAGAACGGTTAAGATGTGATGACTTGTACAGTTCCAGATACCTTGCTAATCGTGCGAGAGATAGGTGATACGTCTGATTTTGATGGCGAAAGTGGATGCACTCGTGATCATTGTAATCCTCTTGATCAACGTTCGACTCAAACCTCCAAGTTGCCATAAACTCTGCGTATGGCTCCTCATATGAAATGTCCCGTTCATATTGATTATAAACGTTCCATATTAATTGATTTCGTTGCGAGGTTTTGAGCTCTATATGAGACGTTTTTCAAAGACTGCATTCATTTTTAAAATAACCATAACCTTTATTTTATCAATAAAGGTTTCAAAAGCATTACGTAGATTATCAAATCATGATAATCTAAAATATACTGTTTACACACGACCATTACATAATGGTTTACAATAGAAATATATTACATCGACATATGTTTCTTGAATGCAGTTTTTACATAATATCATACAAACATGGACTCCAAATCTTGTCCTTATTTTAGTATGCAACAGCGGAAGCTCTTAATATTCACCTGAGAATAAACATGCTTTAAACGTCAACAAAAATGTTGGTGAGTTATAGGTTTAACCTATATATATCAAATCGTAACAATAGACCACAAGATTTCATATTTCAATATACATCACATACATAGAGATAAAAATCATTCATATAGTGAACACCTGGTAACCGACATTAACAAGATGCATATATAAGAATATCCCCATCATTCCGGGACACCCTTCGGATATGATATAAATTTCGAAGTACTAAAGCATCCGGTACTTTGGATGGGGTTTGTTAGGCCCAATAGATCTATCTTTAGGATTCGCGTCAATTAGGGTGTCTGTTCCCTAATTCTTAGATTATCAGACTTAATAAAAAGGGGCATATTTTATTTCGATAATTCAACCATAGAATGTAGTTTCACGTACTTGTGTCTATTTTGTAAATCATTTATAAAACCTGCATGTATTCTCATCCCAAAAATATTAGATTTTAAAAGTGGGACTATAACTCACTTTCACAGATTTTTACTTCGTCGGGAAGTAAGACTTGGCCACTGGTCGATTCACAAACCTATAACAAATATGTACATATATATCAAAGTATATTCAAAATATATTTACAGCACTTTTAATACATTTTGATGTTTTATGTTTATTAAGCCTGCTGTCCTCGTTAGTAACCTACAACTAGTTGTCCAACGTTAGATGTACAGAAAGAAATTGATATATATTATCTTGAATCAATCCAAGACCCAGTGTATACACGTCTCAGGCTAGATCACAACTCAAAGTATATATATTTTTGGAATCAACCTCAACCCTGTATAGCTAACTCCCACATTACTGCATATAGAGTGTCTATAGTTGTTCCAAATAATATATACACATGGGTCGATATGATATGTCAAAACATTTACATACGTGTCTATGGTATCCCAAGATTACATAATATATTAGAATACATGTATAATACAATATAAGTTAGCTAGGATATGATTAATATAGATTTGTTACCAATTTTCACATTGCTACAACAAGAAAAATTATCCAATCTTGTTTTACCCATAACTTCTTCATTTTAAATCCGTTTTGAGTGAATAAAATTGCTATGGTTTCATATTGAACTCTATTTTATGTATCTAAACATAAAAAGTATAGGTTTATAGTTGGAAATATAAGTTACAAGTCGTTTTTGTAAAGGTAGTCATTTCAGTCGAAAGAACGACGTCAAGATGACCATTTTAGAAAACATACTTCCACTTTGAGTTTAACCATGATTTTTGGATATAGTTTCATGTTCATAAGAAAAATCATTTTCCCAGAAGAACAACTTTTAAATCAAAGTTTATCATAATTTTTAATTAACTAACCCAAAACAGCCCGCGGTGTTACTACGACGGCGTAAATCCGGTTTTACGGTGTTTTTCGTGTTTCCAGGTTTTAAATCATTAAGTTAGCATATCATATAGATATAGAACATGTGTTTAGTTGATTTTAAAAGTCAAGTTAGAAGTATTAACTTTTGTTTGCGAACAAGTTTAGAATTAACTAAACTATGTTCTAGTGATTACAAGTTTAAACCTTCGAATAAGATAACTTTATATGTATGAATCGAATGATGTTATGAACATCATTACTAACTAAAGTTTTCTGGATAAAGCTACTAGAAATGAGAAAAATGGATCTAGCTTCAAAGGATCCTTGGATGGCTTGAAAGTTCTTGAAGCAGAATCATGACACGAAAACAGTTCAAGTAAGATTTTCACTCGAAATAAGATTGTTATAGTTATAGAAATTGAATCAAAGTTTAAATATGAGTATTACCTTGTATTAGAAAGATATCTTATTGTAAATAGGAAAGATTTCTTGAGGTTGGATGATCACTCTACAAGATTGGAAGTAAGCTAGCAAACTTGGAAGTATTCTTGATTTTATGAAACTAGAACTTGTAGAATTTATGAAGAACACTTAGAAATTGAAGATAGAACTTGATAGAGATCAATTAGATGAAGAAAATTGAAGAATGAAAGTATTTGTAGGTGTTTTTGGTCATTGGTGTATGGATTAGATATAAAGGATATGTAATTTTGTTTTCATGTAAATAAGTCATGAATGATTACTCATATTTTTGTAATTTTATGAGATATTTCATGCTAGTTGCCAAATGATGGTTCCCACATGTGTTAGGTGACTCAAATGGGCTGCTAAGAGCTGATCATTGGAGTGTATATACCAATAGCACATACATCTAAAAGCTGTGTATTGTACGAGTACGAATACGGGTGCATACGAGTAGAATTGTTGATGAAACTGAACGAGGATGTAATTGTAAGCATTTTTGTTAAGTAGAAGTATTTTGATAAGTGTCTTGAAGTCTTTCAAAAGTGTATGAATACATATTAAAACACTACATGTATATACATTTTAACTGAGTCATTAAGTCATCGTTAGTCGTTACATGTAAGTGTTGTTTTGAAACCTTTAGGTTAATGATCTTGTTAAATGTTGTTAAGCCAATGTTTATAATATCAAATGAGATTTTAAATTATTATATTATCATGATATTATGATGTACGAATATCTCTTAATATGATATATATACATTAAATGTCGTTACAACGATAATCGTTACATATATGTCTCGTTTCAAAATCATTAAGTTAGTAGTCTTATTTTTACATATGTAGTTCATTATTAATATACTTAATGATATTTTTACTTATCATAATATCATGTTAACTATATATATAACCATATATATGTCATCATATAGTTTTTACAAGTTTTAACGCTCGTGAATCACCAGTCAACTTGGGTGGTCAATTCTCTATATGAAACCTATTTCAATTAATCAAGTCTTAACAAGTTTAATTGCTTAATATGTTGGAAACACTTAATCATGTAAATAACAATTTCATTTAATATATATATAAACATGGAAAAGTTCGGGTCACTACAGTACCTACCAGTTAAATAAATTTCGTCCCGAAATTTTAAAAAGTTGGAGGTGTTGACGTATCTTCTGGAAATAAATGCGGGTATTTCTTCTTCATCTGATCTTCTCGTTCCCAGGTGAACTCGGGTCCTCTACGAGCATTCCATCGAACCTTAACAATTGGTATCTTGTTTTACTTAAGTCTTTTAACCTCACGATCCATTATTTCGACGGGTTCTTCGATGAATTGAAGTTTTTCGTTGATTTGGATTTCATCTAACGGAAGAGTGAGATCTTCTTTAGCAAAACATTTCTTCAAATTCGAGACGTGGAAAGTGTTATGTACAGCCGCGAGTTGTTGAGGTAACTCAAGTCGGTAAGCTACTGGTTCGACACGATCAATAATCTTGAATGGTCCGATATACCTTGGATTTAATTTCCCTCGTTTACCAAATCGAACAACACCTTTCCAAGGTGCAACTTTAAGCATGACCATCTCTCCAATTTCAAATTCTATATCTTTTCTTTTAATGTCAGCGTAGCTCTTTTGTCGACTTTGGGCGGTTTTCAACCGTTGTTGAATTAGGATGATCTTCTCGGTAGTTTCTTGTATTATCTCCGGACCCCTAATCTGTCTATCCCCCACTTTATTCCAACAAATCGGAGACCTGCACTTTCTACCATAAAGTGCTTCAAACGGTGCCATCTCAATGCTTGAATGGTAGCTGTTGTTGTAGGAAAATTCTGCTAACGGTAGATGTCGATCCCAACTGTTTCCGAAATCAATAACACATGCTCGTAGCATGTCTTCAACCGTTTGTATCGTCCTTTCACTCTGCCCATCAGTTTATGGATGATAGGCAGTACTCATGTCTAGACGAGTTCCTAATGCTTGCTGTAATGTCTGCCAGAATCTTGAAATAAATCTGCCATCCCTATCAGAGATAATAGAGATCGGTATTCCATGTCTGGAGATGACTTCCTTCAAATACAGTCGTGCTAACTTCTCCATCTTGTCATCTTCTCTTATTGGCAGGGAGTGTGCTGATTTGGTGAGACGATCAACTATTACCCAAATAGTATCAAAACCACTTGCAGTCCTTGGCAATTTAGTGATGAAATCCATGGTAATGTTTTCCCATTTCCATTCCGGGATTTCGGGTTTTTGAAGTAGACCTGATGGTTTCTGATGCTCAGCTTTGACCTTAGAACACGTCAAACATTCTCCTACGTATTTAGCAACATCGGCTTTCATACCCGGCCACCAAAATTGTTTCTTGAGATCCTTGTACATCTTCCCCGTTCCAGGTTGTATTGAGTATCTGGTTTTATGAGCTTCTCTAAGTACCATTTCTCTCATATCTCCAAATTTTGGTACCCAAATCCTTTCAGCCCTATACCGGGTTCCGTCTTCCCGAATATTAAGATGCTTCTCTGATCCTTTGGGTATTTCATCCTTTAAATTTCCCTCTTTTAAAACTCCTTGTTGCGCCTCCTTTATTTGAGTAGTAAGGTTATTGTGAACCATTATATTCATATATTTTACTCGAATGGGTTCTTTGTCCTTCCTGCTCAAGGCGTCGGCTACCACATTTGCCTTCCCCGGGTGGTAACGAATCTCAAAGTCGTAATCATTCAACAATTCAATCCACCTACGCTGCCTCATATTCAGTTGTTTCTGATTAAATATGTGTTGAAGACTTTTGTGGTCGGTATATATAATACTTTTGACCCCATATAAGTAGTGCCTCCAAGTCTTTAATGCAAAAACAACCGTGCCTAATTCTAAATCATGCGTCGTATAATTTTGTTCGTGAATCTTCAATTGTCTAGATGCATAAGCAATCACCTTCGTTCGTTGCATTAATACACAACCGAGACCTTGCTTTGATGCGTCATAATAAATCACAAAATCATCATTCCCTTCAGGCAATGACAATATAGGTGCCGTAGTTAGCTTTTTATTCAATAACTGAAACGCTTTCTCTTGTTCATCCTTCCATTACTAGTTTCGACACCATTTGTTCCTTTCGTTCTGTTAACCCCTGGTCCGTAGACCTCACACTTCGCCGCGCTATGACCATTTCTTTTACACTTGTTGCAAAATTTGGTGCAGAACCCCGAGTGATACTTTTCACACCTTTGGCATAGCTGCTTCTGATTGTTGTTGTTGTTGCGGTTATTATTGTTGTTGGGATGATTGTTGTAGTTGCTGTTGTTGTTGTTGTTGTTGTTGTTATTGGGCCGTTTATTGTAGTTGCGATTGATGTTGTAATTGTGGGATAGTTGTTGCGATTATTGTTGTAATTGCTGTTGTTGTTGTATTGGTGATTCTTATCACCGTTTTTCTCCCACTTTATTTTGACTTGCTTCACATTGGCCTCTTCAGCAGTCTGTTCTTTAATTCTTTCTTCAATCTGGTTCACTAGTTTGTGAGCCATTCTACATGCCTGTTGTATGGAGGCGGGCTCATGTGAACTTATATCTTCTTAGATTCTTTCCGGTACTCCTTTCACAAACGCGTCGATCTTCTCTTCCTCATCTTCGAACGCTCCCGGACACAATAGGCATAATTTTGTGAATCGTCTTTCGTACGTGATAATATCAAATCCTTGGGTTCGTAACCTTCTAAGTTCTGTCTTGAGCTTATTGACCTCGGTTCTGGGACGGTACTTCTCGTTCATCAAGTGCTTAAATGCTGACCACGGTAGTGCGTAAGCATCATCTTGTCCCACTTGCTCTAGATAGGTATTCCACCATGTTAACGCAGAACCTGTGAAGGTATGCGTAGCGTACTTCACTTTGTCCTCTTCAGTACACTTACTTATGGCAAACACCGATTCGACCTTCTCGGTCTACCGTTTCAATCCGATCGGTCCTTCGGTTCCATCAAATTCTAAAGGTTTGCAGGCAGTGAATTCTTTGTAGGTGCATCCTACACGATTTCCTGTACTGCTAGATCCAAGGTTATTGTTGGTATGTAGCGCAGCCTGTACTACGGCTATGTTTGAAGCAAGAAAGGCACGAAATTCCTCTTCGCTCATATTCAAGGTGTGTCGAGTAGTCGGTGCCATTTCCTTCAAAATAGTCAAATGAAACGAGTTAATCATATAGAATATCAAGAGTAGTCAATAGTATTTCGTAGCGTAATATGAACTTATTTATAAAAGCTCTTTCTTCATATTAGCGTTTTATACTCTTTAATTCGGGTAGTACCTACCCGTTAAGTTCATACTTAGAAGCTAACATACCATTTCAACTACTACAATTCTATATGAAAAACTAATCACAAAAAAATATATATATATCATATTCAAACCTTTATACAATAACTTGCAAACTTACAATACCGCTTTTTTTACATATAGCATGAAATATAGCACATAAAACTTTGATACAAAGTAGTTGCGAAGATAATTCTAGTTAATAAATAAGGCGTTCAGCAAAGGCAATAAAGACACGTAATTCATACGTCCAAAAACAAGTCATGCATTCTGGTTTTACTAATACCACTTCCCATCCTTGGTTTTATGGAACATAACCGTTGTGACCGATAGTAAGACAATGTGTTGTAACGTCGTCAAAAGGATGAAGGTTACGTAATGACCAACAGTCTCGTAATAACCTAAAAACCTCATTTCTTACCCCAATTACCGACTCCGTCACTTGTGGGAACGTTTTGTTTAATAGTTGTAGCCCGAGGTTCTTGTTCTCACTTTGGTGAGAAGTGAACATTACTAACCCGTAAGCATAACATGCTTCTTTATGTTGCATGTTAGCCGCTTTTTCTAAATCACGAAGTCCTATATTCGGATATATTGAGTCAAAATAATTTCTTAACCCGTTGCGTAAAATAGCATTTGGGTTCCCCGCAATATATGCGTCAAAGTAAACACATCGTAACTTATGGATTTCCCAATGTGATATCCCCCATCTTTCGAACAAAAGCCTTTTATAAATCAAGGCATTCTTGGAACGTTCTTCGAATGTCTTACAAACTGATCTCGCCTTAAATAGTTGTGCCGAGGAACTCTGACCGACTCTAGACAAGATTTCATCAATCATGTCTCCGGGTAGGTCTCTTAAAATATTGGGTTGTCTATCCATTTTGTGTTTTTATACTGTAAAATAGACAAGAGTTAGATTCATAAAAAAAAAATACTTATTAATACAAGCAATTTTTACATATATCATAAAGCATAAGCACACTATATTACATATATTACACCACACGAATACAACTATCTTATTCCGACTCGCTCGTTTCTTCTTATTCGGTTTTGGTTCGTTTTGCTAAGTTTCTAGGGATATATGATGTTCCCCTAATACGAGCCGTCGTTTTCCACATTGGTTTAGAAAAACCTGGTGGTTTAGAGGTTCCCGGGTTATTGTCACAACTTAAGAAATACGGGTGTTGACGATACATATAAAGTTCATCGGGTTTGGAATCAAATTTCTCTATTTTTATGCCCTTTCCCTTATTGTTCTCTTTTGCCTTATTAAATTGTGTTGGGGTAATTTCTATAACATCATCGGAATCCTTGTCGGGATCCGATTCATCGGAGAATTGGTAATCCTCCCAATACTTTGCTTCCTTGGCGGAAACACCATTGACCATAATTAACTTTGGTCGGTTGGTTGAGGATTTTCTTCTACTTAACCGTTTTATTATTTCCCCCACTGGTTCTATTTATTCTTCCGGTTCCGATTCTTCTTCCGGTTCCGACTCTTCTTCCGGTTCCTCTTCGAGAACTTGTGAATCAGTCCACGAATCATTCCAATTTACATTTGACTCTTCATTATTATTAGGTGAGTCAATGAGACTTGTTCTAGAGGTAGACATCTATCACATAATATCAAACGCGTTAAGAGATTAATATATCACATAATATTCACATGTTAAAAATATATAGTTTCCAACAAAATTTGTTAAGCAATCATTTTTCAAGTAAACACGGTCGAAGTCCAGACTCACTAATGCATCCTAACAAACTTGATAAGACACACTAATGCAAAATTCTGGTTCTCTAAGACCAACGCTCTGATACCAACTGAAATGTCCCGTTCATATTGATTATAAACGTTCCATATTAATTGATTTCGTTGCGAGGTTTTGACCTCTATATGAGACGTTTTTCAAAGACTGCATTCATTTTTAAAACAACCATAACCTTTATTTTATCAATAAAGGTTTCAAAAGCATTACATAGATTATCAAATAATGATAATCTAAAATATACTGTTTACACACGACCATTACATAATGGTTTACAATAGAAATATATTACATCGACATATGTTTCTTGAATGCAGTTTTTACATAATATCATACAAACATGGACTCCAAATCTTGTCCTTATTTTAGTATGCAACAGCGGAAGCTCTTAATATTCACCTGAGAATAAACATGCTTTAAACGTCAACAAAAATGTTGGTGAGTTATAGGTTTAACCTATATATATCAAATCGTAACAATAGACCACAAGATTTCATATTTCAATATACATCTCATACATAGAGATAAAAATCATTCATATGGTGAACACCTGGTAACCGACATTAACAAGATGCATATATAAGAATATCCCCATCATTCCGGGACACCCTTCGGATATATTAAATTAATGTGGCTAATGTGTTATGATCCAAGTTGGGTCATACCCAATAACTACATCCTTCGAAGTACTAAAGCATCAGGTACTTTGGATGGGGTGTGTTAGGCCCAATAGATCTATCTTTGGGATTCGCGTCAATTAGGGTGTCTGTTCCCTAATTCTTAGATTACCAGACTTAATAAAAAGGGGCATATTCGATTTCGATAATTCAACCATAGAATGTAGTTTCACGTACTTGTGTCTATTTTGTAAATCATTTATAAAACCTGCATGTATTCTCATCCCCAAAATATTAGATTTTAAAAGTGAGACTATAACTCACTTTCACAGATTTTTACTTCATCGGGAAGTAAGACTTGGCCACTTTTAATACATTTTGATGTTTTAAGTTTATTAAGTCAGCTGTCCTCGTCAGTAACCTACAACTAGTTGTCCAACGTTTGATGTACAGAAAAAAATTGATATATATTATCTTGAATCAATCCACGACCCAGTGTATACACGTCTCAGGCTAGATCACAACTCAAAGTATATATATTTTTAGAATCAACCTCAACCCTGTATAGCTAACTCCCACATTACTGCATATAGAGTGTCTATAGTTGTTCCAAATAATATATACACATGGGTCGATATGATATGTCAAAACATTTGCATACGTGTCTATGGTATTCCAAGATTACATAATATATTAGAATACATGTATAATACAATATAAGTTAGCTAGGATATGATTAATATAGATTTGTTACCAATTTTCACGTTGCTACAACAAGAAAAATTATCCAATCTTGTTTTACCCATAACTTCTTCATTTTAAATCCGTTTTGAGTGAATCAAATTGCTATGGTTTCATATTGAACTCTATTTTATGAATCTAAACAGAAAAAGTATAGGTTTATAGTCGGAAATATAAGTTACAAGTCGTTTTTGTAAAGGTAGTCATTTCAGTCGAAAGAACGACGTCTAGATGACCATTTTAGAAAACATACTTCCACTTTGAGTTTAACCATGATTTTTGGATATAGTTTCAAGTTCATAAGAAAAATCATTTTCCCAGAAGAACAACTTTTAAATCAAAGTTTATCATAGTTTTTAATTAAATAACCCAAAACAGCCCGCGGTGTTACTACGACGGTGTAAATCCGATTTTACGGTGTTTTTCGTGTTTCCAGGTTTTAAATCATTAAGTTAGCATATCATATAGATATAGAACATGTGTTTAGTTGATTTTAAAAGTCAAGTTAGAAGGATTAACTTTTGTTTGCGAACAAGTTTAGAATTAACTAAACTATGTTCTAGTGATTACAAGTTTAAACCTTCAAATAAGATAGCTTTATATGTATGAATCGAATGATGTTATGAACATCATTACTACCTCAAGTTTTCTGGATAAAGCTACTGGAAATGAGAAAAATGGATCTAGCTTCAAAGGATCCTTGGATGGCTTGAAAGTTCTTGAAGCAGAATCATGACACGAAAACAGTTCAAGTAAGATTTTCACTCGAAATAAGATTGTTATAGTTATAGAAATTGAATCAAAGTTTGAATATGAGTATTACCTTGTATTAGAAATATATCTTACTATAAATAATAAAGATTTCTTGAGGTTGGATGATCACTCTACAAGATTGGAAGTAAGCTAGTAAACTTGGAAGTATTCTTGATTTTATGTATTTAATCTTAACGATTGGGTCGTTAAATAAATACGAGACACTTGGATTTTAGAAAATCGATTTTCTAAAATGTTATCACTTGAGATAAATTATTTGGATAATTTATATATAATTGTTTATAAGTTTAAATGATTATATTGTGTTATATTTTATAAAAGGTTTATAAAATGTGAAAGTAACAAACAAATACATGTTTTATATACATATATATAACATATTTATATATATATGTTAAAAACATTGTTTTATATAAAAAAAAGGATGGGCAGATTTTGGGGACTCCCATGCTCTCCCATGCTTGTTTTAATTGTTACTTTTAAGATACACATGTCCATATATGCTTGTAAAAACTCTTAGACCAAAGCAAGACTCATTGACTCAAGTGAGAGGGTGATAATACAAGTAAAATAAGCAACAAAAATTCTGCTGCAGCCCACATTTCTGGCCGAACTGTTTAGGGGTAGTAGGAGAGTTCTTTGCTTGCTATTTTAACACATTAAAGTGTCTAAAGTCCTAACAATTCAAAGGTTGTGTTGGTGCATCAAAAGCTTGGGGTATTACACACTTGAGGCTTCAAGTTAGAAGCTATATTCTCCATCATCTTCTTCATCATCTTGTAGTAACCCTCAACTACCTTGAGGAGGTAAAACTCTAAATCCACTTGTTGTATGTAAGCATATTATTCAAGACTTGATATATTTATGGAATTTGTCTTTTAAAATGGTTGTTATATAACATGAACTTTACATGCTTCCGCTTACTTTAATCTTCATAAAATGGGTTTTATGAACTTTGTTAATGTGTAGAACATGTTTGTTTAAAAGATTGTCAAATTCCATCAATGGTATCTAGAGCCAAGGTCTTTGAAATATGCTTCTTGTTTATGATTTTGAAATCCACTAATCTTACAATCTAGTAACATGCATGAAACTAGAATGTAAAAAATTTTGGATTTTGGGTGGGATTTAATTTTGGCCGAATTTTAGGGGTTCCAAAATGGGTTTGGAACTTCAAGTTTGGTCAAGTTTTGTTGTTAGTTGTTGTTCACAATCAAGCCTTGGCCTTGTGGTTGCATGTGTGTATGATGTGGTTGTTTTATTCATTCTTATGGTTTGTAATATTAATTCATTCATTTGGTTTGTAATAATTTGTAATATTTATTCATTTGTAATTTATTTTATATTTGGTATGTAAAATAGATTAGGTTGCAATTTCATTTTCTAGAAAAATGTATTAGGATATATTTTTTGTAAAGAGAATGAAGAATGAAGATTCAAGATGAATGAAGAACACAAGATGGATGCAAGAGCTAGTGGGAGATTTGTAAATCTCCTACTTTGTCATAACCCTTAGAAGGTGACATTTGTTTTGGCTAAACAAATGTCTACCAAATTGGCTTGATTGTGAACTTGGTTGTTTTGCATGTTTATTGTGTTTGTATGTTTGGTTGCTACAATTTATCACATATTTACAACTTGCAAAATGACATTATAATTGGTTATAATTAAAACAACAAAGGTCACTAATAAATGGTTATTAAGGACATAAATGACATTGAATATAAAATGGTTTATATCATGTAATTAGTTTTACTAATAAGACATGAAAATTGGTTTTTTATATTGTGCTATACACCAAATGCATGTTGGTAAATGGCAAAATGTTTTCTTAAACTAGAATTTATGAAAACTTAAAATCCCTTTACTAAAACAATATAAACAAGTTAAACGCCATCCTTTTGTGTGACACTTAGACATATTAGGGAACTCATGATGGGATAAAGGTCACCTAACCGTCATGAACAAACTAATACAATTAAGGTGAACTTCGCATGCTTGTGGGATAAAGGTCACCTAACCACTTGTATGTTATGTTTGCACGTTTACACAAGTAGGACGACTTGATTTGGAAATCATGAACTTAGGGTCACCGAAGCATGATGAACAAATAGGCGTTGATGGGATAATATGCCATGCAAAAGGATTGCATGATCACATAATTTAGAAGTTGCAAAAGGATTACAATTGTCATATAAATGACTACCTAGCTAAATCAAATAACGGGATAAAGGTCACCTAACTGAAATTTAATTTACCGTTGGATTCTAATATTTAATGAATCAATTAATTATAAAAGGGTATTTTTTATTAAATTTAAAATCAATACTTAAATGAACTTTGTTAATTTTGTAGATGGCCACCAATAACAACAACATGCAAAATGCACCACTTAACCTAAACAACCTATCGTTAAGGTCTCTCCTCGAGAAAGACAAACTCAAGCATACGAACTTTATGGATTGGTTCCGTAATCTTAGGATTGTCCTCAAACTTGAGGATAAAGCGTATGTGTTGGAGGACCCTATTCCTGACCAACCGGATGAGGAAGATCTAGAGGGCATGGCTTATTATGACAAGTATTGCGCCGATTCGGTGCAAGTCGCTTACCTAATGCTTCGCACTATGATACCCGAACTCCAAAAGGATTTCGAACATCATAGTGCATATGACATGATTACGCAATTGAAGGAGATGTTCCTTCAACAAGCACGTGTCGAGAGCTTCGAAACGGTTCGAGCACTACATGCATGTAGTATGGATGACACCCAATCCGTATCCTCTTATGTCCTCAAAATGAAAAGCCTCATTGATCGCGCAAACCGTCTTAACCTCAACATATCTAATGAGCTAGCCACCGATCTTATCCTAAAATCCTTGTCAAAGAGGTTTGACCAATTTGTAATTAATTACAATATGAATGGGATGGATAAGACTATTGGCGAACTTCATGGCATGCTCAGGACGGCGGAAACTAGCATGGGTAAGAGGGCTTCACCCGTGCTAATGATCAATGATGGTGGGTCCAAAGGTAACAACACCTCTAAGCCAAAGGCGGCTAAGAGGAAAGGACCCGCCCATCAAGGCAAGGGAAAGGGGAGGATGGTTACCCCAACAAAAAACAAGAACAAGAAGCAAAAGGTTGCCGGACAAGCAAACCCCAAGGAAGACCCGTGCTTCGGTTGCGGTGAAATGGGTCACTGGAAACGCAATTGCCCGGTCTACCTTAAGGAGTTGAAGGAAAAGAGGGATGCGGGGCAATCCTCAGGTAACATATATATGGTATATATAGAGCTTAGTATTACTTCTTCTAATACATGGGTATTAGACACTGGATGTGGAACTCACATTTGCAATTCTTTGCAGGGGTTCAAAAGAAGTAGCAAGCAAACGGGAACATCAAGTCTCTTTATGGGTAATGGAGCCAAAGTGCAAGTGAAGGCTCAAGGAGACTTTGTATTAAAGCTTCCAAGTGGTTTGGAACTTATTTTGAACAATGTTTTGTATGCACCGGATTTATGTTGAAACATTATTTCAGTTTCCCATTTAAAACAATTTGGTTTTTATCTTAATTTTGTTAATAATGATATCCATGTTTATTTAGATAATGTATTCTATTTTAAGGCTTCGCCTTCAAATGGAATTTATGAATTGGTTCATGATGATACATCATCTAGTAGCTCAATATACCATACTAGCACCAAGAAACTCAAAAGGGATTTGAGTGATTCCTACTTATGGCATTGTCACCTTGGTCACATAAACAAGAACTGAATGCATACACTTCAAAAGAATGGACTCTTGAAATCAAATGAGATGGACTCGTTTGATGTGTGTGAATCTTGTTTACAAGGCAAAATGACTAAAGCACCTTTCAAAGGGACCTATGAAAGGGCTAAGGACTTATTGGGATTAATACATTCGGATGTATGTGGACCCTTTAAGCCCATAGCTAGGAATGGTGAAAGATACTTCGTTACTTTCATTGATGACTTCAGTAGTTTTGGATATGTCTACTTGTTAAGACATAAGGACGAAACTTTTGAAGCATTCAAAGAATATCAAAGCGAAGTACAAAATCAACTCAATAAGACAATCAAGGTACTTCGTACCGATAGAGGAGGTGAATACCTGAGCGATGCTTTCCAAGATCATCTTAGAAGTTGTGGGATTATCTCGCAACTTACTCCACCCGGGACACCACAACTTAATGAAGTTTCCGAAAGGAGGAACCGAACCCTAATGGATATGGTTTGATCTATGATGGCTAGAAGCTCGTTACCTCTATCATTTTGGGGTTATTGTCTATGCTCCGCGGCTTGTATTTTAAATATGGCCCCAACCAAGAAAGTGGAATGAACACCTCATGAGATGTGGTTTGGAAAACCTCTTTCTATATCATACTTAAAGGTATGGGGATGTGAAGCTTATCCTAAGCGTTACGTCCCTAATAAGTTGAATGCTCGATCCACGAAGTGTATCTTCATAGGATATCCCAAGGATGATATGGGATACTATTTCTATAATCCAACCGAGCAAAATGTATTTGTTGCTCGAAAGGCGGAATTCCTTGAAACTAAGTTCCTAATGGAAGGAAATAGTGAAAGGAAGATAGATCTTGAAGAGGTTCAAGATCAAGTAGATGATACACAATTGGCTGACACTAGCACTCAACATGAAAATGTTGAGAGTGATCAGATGGATGATCAAAATACACAAGACGTTCGCAGATCTGGTAGGATTAGTAATCCTCCTGAGAGATATGGGTTTCTCATGGATGGTTGCTATGTGGTTGATTTGGATGAACCAATAAACTACCAAGATGCTTTATCAAGGATTGATAAAGATAAATGGCAGGAAGCCATGAACGCTGAGATGCAATCCATGTATGACAACCAAGTTTGGGAACTTGTTGCGCAACCTCCTGGCTCTAGGCTAGTTGATTGTAAATGGCTGTTCAAAATGAAAACCGACATACATGGTAACTTGGATACATATAAAGCTAGACTTGTAGCAAAAGGTTTCACTCAAACTCAAGGGGTTGACTATGATGAAACTTTTTCGCCTGTGGTGATGCTAAAGTCTATTAGGATATTACTTGCCATTGCTGCTCATTATGATTATGAAATATGGCAGATGGATGTCAAGACCGCCTTCCTAAACGGACATCTTGAGGAAGATGTCTATATGGTTCAGCCTGAGGGTTTTGTTGATCCGAAATATCCTAAAAAGGTATGCAAGTTAAAGAAGTCAATCTACGGATTGAAACAAGCATCTAGAATGTGGAATCATCGTTTTAATGAGGAGGCCAAGAAATTTGGCTTCATTAAAAATGGTGATGAAGCTTGTGTATACAAGAAAGCTAGTGGGAGCACTATCATGTTCCTTGTACTATATGTGGATGATATATTGTTATTTGGAAATGATATTCCGGCAATGCAAGGTGTTAAAACTTGGTTAAGCAAATGCTTCTCCATTAAGGATCTTGGAGAAGCACAATACGTTTTGGGGATTGGGATTTACAGGGATAGATCCAAGAAACTGATAGGTTTAAATCAAAGTGCATACATTGAAAAGATCTTGAAAAGGTTCAAGATGGAGAACTCTAAGAAAGGTTTGGTACCTATTCAAAAGGGAACACTTCTCAGTTCATCTCAGTGCCCCACCACGAAAGATGAACAGGAGAGAATGAAGAAAGTCCCATATGCTTCTGCCATTGGGTCAATCATGTATGCAATGATATGCACTAGACCGGATGTGTCATGCGCTCTTAGCCTGACAAGTAGATACCAGAATAACCCAGGAAACAGTCATTGGATTGCTGTTAAAAGTATATTGAAATACCTTAGGAGGACTAAGGATATGTTTCTGATATATGGGTCTGGTGAGGAGGAACTCGCTGTAAAAGGTTACGTGGACGCGAGTTTCCAACCTGATCGTGATGATTCTCGATCACAATCTGGTTATGTCTTCACATTAAATGGAGGTGCAGTCTCTTGGAAGAGTTCAAAATAGGATGTTGTTGCTCTATCCACTACAGAGTCGGAGTACATCGCCACATCATTGGCAGCTCAGGAAGCTGCATGGATGAAGAAATTCATCGACGACTTAGGAGTAGTCCCTTCCATTCAGGACCCTCTTGAGATCTTTTGTGACAACGAGGGTGTGATTGCTCAAATCAAGGAACCTCGTGCTCATCAAAAGACCCGTCACATTGAGCAGAGATTCAACTACATAAGGGATGAAGTTGAAAAGGGAAAGATATGTATTCGCAAAGTTCACACAGATCTTAATATAGCGGATCCTCTCACGAAGCTCTTACATGGATCAAAACATGCAGGACATGTTTGTGCATTAGGGCTTCGATATTCTAGTGATTGGTCATGATCTGTTTTAAGTATTGTAACGGAACGAAATTGTTCAAACTCATTAATATAATTATGGTATTAATTTATTTTGAGTCATGTTTCTATTTTTCATATTTTATCCATGAATAAGAAATTATTCTAAATTTCGTAGTCGATCACATTTGTGGGAACAAGTGTGAGGTTCAGACTATTATGAACTTGGATTGGTATACATTCACGGGATGAATGTGGGGCAAGGTTGCAACCAAGGTTCATAGATATTTGTGGGATACAAATATTGGAAGACCCGCCCTCAATATTTACTAAATGGAGCCTTTGTGGTTGATCACATGTAATCTTGAGTAAAGGCGAATATCATTGTATCCTCTGACCTGAGATACATATTGGGTTCGGATATTTACCAAGTATTGTGCCTTGATTCTTTCCTTCGCTATTCTGAAAAATGGTAGTTCATAAGGAAGAGCTCAGGTATAATGCAAGGTATATATTTAGGACGTGTGTAGTCAAGATGGAATTTGTCCCTCTTATTCGTTGAGAGTCAGATGTCTAAGGCCTGATAAAGTTAAATCTAGAAGAGAGTGATCACTCTGTGTCTCTTGGATTTAACATGACATCTAGGACGAAAGGATAAAATGAAAAGATTCACCTATTCATATTCGAGATGGGAACTCAAAAAGGATGATGTTATTGAATGGCACAAAGTCAAACATATTGGGGGTGATGGACGGTCGTTAGGTGGTATCCATCACTTGCATTAATTTCTTATGTTTCTCGTGCAAGTGGGAGATTGAAGGTTTTTCGAATGCCCGAGAGACATATTAAATTAATGTGGCTAATGTGTTATGATCCAAGTCGGGTCATACCCAATAACAAGCTTACCGACACTTTATATGTATTTAATCTTAACGATTGGGTCGTTAAATAAATACGCGACACTTGGATTTTAGAAAATCGATTTTCTAAAATGTTATCACTTGAGATAAATTATTTGGATAATTTATATATAATTGTTTATAAGTTTAAATGATTATATTGTGTTATATTTTATAAAAGGTTTATAAAATGTGAAAGTAACAAACAAATACATGTTTTATATACATATATATATATATATAACATATTTATATATATATGTTAAAAACATTGTTTTATAAAAAAAAAAAAAGGATGGGCAGATTTTGGGGACTCCCATGCTCTCCCATGCTTGTTTTAATTGTTACTTTTAAGATACACATGTCCATATATGCTTGTAAAAACTCTTAGACCAAAGCAAGACTCATTGACTCAAGTGAGAGGGTGATAATACAAGTAAAATAAGCAACAAAAATTCTGCTGCAGCCCACATTTCTAGCCGAACTGTTTAGGGGTAGTAGGAGAGTTCTTTGCTTGCTATTTTAACACATTCAAGTGTCTAAAGTCCTAACAATTCAAAGGTTGTGTTGGTGCATCAAAAGCTTGGGGTATTACACACTTGAGGCTTCAAGTTAGAAGCTATATTCTCCATCGTCTTCTTCATCATCTTGTAGTAACCCTCAACTACCTTGAGGAGGTAAAACTCTAAACCCACTTGTTGTATGTAAGCATATTATTCAAGACTTGATATATTTATGGAATTTGTCTTTTAAAATGGTTGTTATATAACATGAACTTTACATGCTTCCGCTTACTTTAATCTTCATAAAATGGGTTTTATGAACTTTGTTAATGTGTAGAACATGTTTGTTTAAAAGATTGTCAAATTCCATCAAATAGTACATACATCTAAAAGATGTGTATTGTACGAGTACGAATACGGGTGCATACGAGTAGAATTGTTGATGAAACTGAACGAGGATGTAATTGTAAGCATTTTTGTTAAGTAGAAGTATTTTGATAAGTGTCTTGAAGTCTTTCAAAAGTGTATGAATACATATTAAAACACTACATGTATATACATTTTAACTGAGTCGTTAAGTCATCGTTAGTCGTTACATGTAAGTGTTGTTTTGAAACCTTTAGGTTAACGATCTTGTTAAATGTTGTTAACCCAATGTTTATAATATCAAATGAGATTTTAAATTATTATATTATCATGATATTATGATGTACGAATATCTCTTAATATGATATATATACATTAAATGTCGTTACAACGATAATCGTTACATATATGTCTCGTTTCAAAATCATTAAGTTAGTAGTCTTGTTTTTACATATGTAGTTCATTATTAATATACTTAATGATATTTTTACTTATCATAATATCATGTTAACTATATATATAACCATATATATGTCATCATATAGTTTTTACAAGTTTTAACGTTCGTGAATCACCAGTCAACTTGGGTGGTCAATTGTCTATATGAAACCTATTTCAATTAATCAAGTCTTAACAAGTTTGATTGCTTAATATGTTGGAAACACTTAATCATGTAAATAACAATTTTATTTAATATATATATAAACATGGAAAAGTTTGGGTCACTACAGTACCTACCAGTTAAATAAATTTCGTCCCGAAATTTCAAGAAGTTGGAGGTGTTGACGTATCTTCGGGAAATAAATGTGGGTATTTCTCCTTCATCTGATCTTCTCATTCCCAGGTAAACTCGGGTCCTCTACGAGAATTCCATCGAACCTTAACAATTGGTATCTTGTTTTGCTTAAGTCTTTTAACCTCACGATCCATTATTTCGATGGGTTCTTCGATGAATTGAAGTTTTTCGTTGATTTGGATTTCATCTAACGGAATAGTGAGATCTTCTTAAGCAAAAAATTTCTTCAAATTCAAGACGTGAAAAGTGTTATGTACAGCCGCGAGTTGTTGAGGTAACTCAAGTCGGTAAGCTACTGGTCCGACACGATCAATAATCTTGAATGGTCCGATATACCTTGGATTTAATTTCCCTCGTTTACCAAATCGAACAACACCTTTCCAAGGTGCAACTTTAAGCATGACCATATCTCCAATTTCAAATTCTATATCTTTTCTTTTAATGTCAGCGTAGCTCTTTTGTGGGCGGTTTTCAACCGTTGTTGAATTTGGATGATCTTCTCGGTAGTTTCTTGTATTATCTCCGGACCCGTAATCTGTCTATACCCCACTTCATTCCAACAAATTGGAGACCTGCACTTTCTACCATAAAGTGCTTCAAACGGTGCCATCTCAATGCTTGAATGGTAGCTGTTGTTGTAGGAAAATTCTGCTAACGGTAGATGTCGATCCCAACTATTTCCGAAATCAATAACACATGCTCGTAGCATGTCTTCAAGCATTCGTATCGTCCTTTCGCTCTGCCCATCAGTTTGTGGATGATAGGCAGTACTCATGTCTAGACGAGTTCCTAATGCTTGCTGTAATGCCTGCCAGAATCTTGAAATAAATCTGCCATCCCTATCAGAGATAATAGAGATTGGTATTCCATGTCTGGAGACGACTTCCTTCAAATACAGTCGTGCTAACTTCTCCATCTTGTCATCTTCTCTTATTGGCAGAAAGTGTGCTGATTTGGTGAGACGATCAACTATTACCCAAATAGTATCAAAACCACTTGCAGTCCTTGGCAATTTAGTGATGAAATCCATGGTAATGTTTTCCCATTTCCATTCCGGGATTTCGGGTTATTGAAGTAGACCTGATGGTTTCTGATTCTCAGCTTTAACCTTAGAACACGTCAAACATTCTCCTAAGTATTTAGCAACATCGACTTTCATACCCGGCCACCAAAATTGTTTCTTGAGATCCTTGTACATCTTCCCCGTTCCAGGATGTATTGAGTATCTGGTTTTATGAGCTTCTCTAAGTACCATTTCTCTCATATCTCCAAATTTTGGTAACCAAATCCTTTCAGCCCTATACCGGGTTCCGTCTTCTCGAATATTAAGATGCTTCTCCGATCCTTTGGGTATTTCATCCTTTAAATTTCCCTCTTTTAAAACTCCTTGTTGCGCCTCCTTTATTTGAGTAGTAAGGTTATTGTGAATCATTATATTCATAGATTTTACTCGAATGGGTTCTCTGTCCTTCCTGCTCAAGGCGTTGGCTACCACATTTTCCTTCCCCGGGTGGTAACGAATCTCAAAGTCATAATCATTCAACAATTCAATCTACCTACGCTGCCTCCTATTCAGTTGTTTCTGATTAAATATGTGTTGAAGACTTTTGTGGTCGGTATATATAATACTTTTGACCCCATATAAGTAGTGCCTCCAAGTCTTTAATGCAAAAACAACCGCGCCTAATTCCAAATCATGCGTCGTATAATTTTGTTCGTGAATCTTCAATTGTCTAGATGCATAAGCAATCACCTTCGTTCGTTGCATTAATACACAACCGAGACCTTGCTTTGATGCGTCACAATAAATCACAAAATCATCATTCCCTTCAGGCAATGACAATATAGGTGTCGTACTTAGCTTTTTCTTCAATAACTGAAACGCTTTCTCTTGTTCATCCTTCCATTCAAATTTCTTCCCTTTATGCGTTAATGCAGTCAAGGGTTTTGCTATTCTGGAAAAGTCTTGGATGAACCTTCTGTAGTAACCAGCTAGTCCTAAAAACTGGCGTATGTGTTTCGGAGTTTTCGGGGTTTCTCACTTTTCAACAGTTTCTATCTTTGCCGGATCCACCTTAATACCTTCTTTGTTCACTATGTGACCGAGGATTTGAACTTCTTCCAACCAAAATGCACACTTTGAAAACTTAGCGTACAATTCTTCCTTCCTCAATACTTCTAACACCTTTCTCAAATGTTCACCGTGTTCTTGGTCATTCTTTGAGTAAATAAGTATGTCATCAATGAAAATAATGACAAACTTGTCAAGGTATGGTCCACACACTCGGTTCATAAGGTCCATGAACACAGCTGGTGCATTAGTTAAACCAAACGGCATGACCATAAACTCGTAATGACCGTAACATGTTCTAAAAGCAGTCTTTGGAATATCATCTTCTTTCACCCGCATGTGATGATACCCGGAACGTAAGTCAATCTTTGAATAAACAGACGAGCCTTGTAGTTGATCAAATAAGTCGTCGATTCTCGGTAGTGGGTAGCGGTTCTTGATGGTAAGTTTGTTCAACTCTCGGTAGTCGATACACAACCTGAATGTACCATCTTTTTTCTTGACAAACAAAACAGGAGCTCCCCACGGTGATGTGCTTGGTCGAATGAAACCACGCTCTAAAAGTTCTTGTAATTAGCTTTGCAGTTCTTTCATCTCGCTGGGTGCGAGTCTGTAAGGAGCACGAGCTATTGGTGCAACTCCTAGTACAAGATCTATTTGAAATTCAACGGATCGATGTGGGGGTAATCCCGGTAATTCTTTCGGAAATACATCGGGAAATTCTTTTGCGATGGGAACATCATTGATGCTCTTTTCCTCAGTTTGTACTTTCTCGAAGTATGCTAGAACAGCATAGCAACCTTTTCTTATTAGTTTTTGTGCCTTCAAATTACTAATAAGATGTAGCTTCGTGTTGCCCTTTTCTCCGTACACCATTAAGGGTTTTCCTTTTTCTCGTATAATGCGAATTGCATTTTTGTAACAAACGATCTCTGCTTTCACTTCTTTCAACCAGTCCATATCGATTATCACATCAAAACTCCCTAACTCTACTAGTATCAAGTCAATTTTAAATGTTTCACTAACCAGTTTAATTTCTCGATTCCGACATATATTATCTGCTGAAATTAATTTACCATTTGCTAATTCGAGTAAAAATTTACTATCCAAAGGCGTCAATGGACAACTTAATTTAGCACAAAAATCTCTACTCATATAGCTTCTATCCGCACCCGAATCAAATAAAACGTAAGCAGATTTATTGTCAATAAGAAACGTACCCGTAACAAGCTCCGGGTCTTCCTGTGCCTCTGCCGCATTAATATTGAAAACTCTTCCGCGGCCTTGTCCATTCGTGTTCTCCTGGTTCGGGCAATTTCTAATAATGTGGCCCAGTTTTCCACATTTATAACAAACTACATTGGCATAACTTGCTCCGAAACTACTTGCTCCGCCATTACTCGTTTCGACACCATTTGTTCCTTTCGTTCTGTTAACCCCTGGTCCGTAGACCTCACACTTCACCGCGCTATGACCATTTCTTTTACACTTGTTGCAAAATTTGGTGCAGAACCCCGAGTGATACTTTTCACACCTTTGGCATAGCTGCTTCTGATTGTTGTTGTTGTTGCGGTTATTATTGTTGTTGGGATGATTGTTGTAGTTGCTGTTGTTGTTGTTGTTGTTGTGGTTGTTGTTGTTGTTGTTGTTGTTGTTGTTATTGGGCCGTTTGTTGTAGTTGTGATTGATGTTGCGATTGTTGGGATAGTTGTTGCGATTATTGTTGTAATTGTTGTTGTTGTTGTATTGGTGATTCTTATCACCGTTTTCCTCCCACTTTCTTTTGACTTGCTTCACATTGGCCTCTTCAGCAGTCTGTTCTTTAATTCTTTCTTCAATCTGGTTTACTAGTTTGTGAGCCATTCTACATGCCTGTTGTATGGAGGCGGGCTCGTGTGAACTTATATCTTCTTGGATTCTTTCTGGTAATCCTTTCACAAACACGTCAATCTTCTCTTCCTCATCTTCGAATGCTCCCGGACACAATAGGCATAATTCTGTGAATCGTCTTTCGTACGTGGTAATAACAAATCCTTGGGTTCGTAACCCTCTAAGTTCTGTCTTGAGCTTATTGACCTCGGTTCTGGGACGGTACTTCTCGTTCATTAAGTGCTTGAATGCTGACCACGGTAGTGCGTAAGCATCATCTTGTCCCACTTGCTCTAGATAGGTATTCCACCATGTTAACGCAGAACCTTTGAAGGTATGCGTAGCGTACTTCACTTTGACCTCTTCAGTACACTTACTTATGGCAAACACCGATTCGACCTTCTCGATCCACCATTTCAATCCGATCGGTCCTTCGATTCCATCAAATTCCAAAGGTTTGCAGGCAGTGAATTCTTTGTAGGTGCATCCTACACGATTTTCTGTACTGCTAGATCCAAGGTTATTGTTGGTATGTAGCGCAGCCTGTACTGCGGCTATGTTTGAAGCAAGAAAGGCATGAAATTCTTCTTCGCTCATATTCAAGGTGTGTCGAGTAGTCGGTGCCATTTCCTTCAAAACAGTCAAATGAAACGAGTTAATCATATAGAATATCAAGAGTAGTCAATAGTATTTCGTAGCGTAATATGAACTTATTTATAAAAGCTCTTTCTTCATATTAGCGTTTTATACTCTTTAATTCAGGTAGTACCTACCCGTTAAGTTCATACTTAGTAGCTAATATACCATTTCAACTACTACAATTCTATATGAAAAACTAATCACAAAAAAAAAATATATCATATTCAAACCTTTATACAATAACTTGCAAACTTACAATACCGCTTTTTTTTACATATAGCATGAAATATAGCACATAAAACTTTGATACAAAGTAGTTGCAAAGATAATTCTAGTTAATAAATAAGGCGTTCAGCAAAGGCAATAAAGACACGTAATTCATACGTCCAGAAACAAGTCATGCATTCTGGTTTTACTAATACCACTTCCCATCCTTGGTTTTGTGGAACATAACCGTTGTGACCGATAGTAAGACAATGTGTTGTAATGTCGTCAAAAGGATGAAGGTTACGTAATGACCAACAGTCTCGTAATAACCTAAAAACCTCATTTCTTACCCCAATTACCGACTCCGTCACTTGTGGGAACGTTTTGTTTAATAGTTGTAGCCCGAGGTTCTTGTTCTCACTTTGGTGAGAAGCGAACATTACTAACCCGTAAGCATAACATGCTTCTTTATGTTGCATGTTAGCTGCTTTTTCTAAATCACGAAGTCCTATATTCGGATATATTGAGTCAAAATAATTTCTTAACCCGTTGCGTAAAATAGCATTTGGGTTCCCCGCAATATATGCGTCAAAGTAAACACATCGTAACTTATGGATTTCCCAATGTGATATCCCCCATCTTTCGAACGAAAGCCTTTTATAAATCAAGGCATTCTTGGAACGTTCTTCGAATGTCTTACAAACTGATCTCGCCTTAAATAGTTGTGCCGAGGAACTCTGACCGACTCTAGACAAGATTTCATCAATCATGTCTCCGGGTAGGTCTCTTAAAATATTGGGTTGTCTATCCATTTTGTGTTTTTATACTGTAAAATAGACAAGAGTTAGATTCATAAAAAAAAATACTTATTAATACAAGCAATTTTTACATATATCATAAAGCATAAGCACACTATATTACATATATTACACCACACGAATACAACTATCTTATTCCGACTCGCTCGTTTCTTCTTCTTCTTCGGTTTTGGTTCATTTTGCTAAGTTTCTAGGGATATATGATGTTCCCCTAACACGGGCCGTCGTTTCCCACATTGGTTTAGAAAAACCTGGTGGTTTAGAGGTTCCCGGGTTATTGTCACAACTTAAGAAATACGGGTGTTGACGATACATATAAAGTTCATCGGGTTTGGAATCAAATTTCTCTATTTTTATGCCCTTTCCCTTATTGTTCTCTTTTGCCTTATTAAATTGTGTTGGGTAATTTCTATAACATCATCGGAATCCTTGTCGGGATCCGATTCATCGGAGAATTGGTAATCCTCCCAATACTTTGCTTCCTTGGCGGAAACACCATTGACCATAATTAACTTTGGTCAGTTGGTTGAGGATTTTCTTCTACTTAACCGTTTTATTATTTCCCCCACTGGTTCTATTTCTTCTTCCGATTCCGATTCTTCTTTCGGTTCCGATTCTTCTTCCGGTTCCAACTCTTCTTCCGGTTCCTCTTCGAGAACTTGTGAATCAGTCCACGAATCATTCCAATTTACATTTGACTCTTCATTATTATTAGGTGAGTCAATGGGACTTGTTCTAGAGGTAGACATCTATCACATAAAATCAAACGCGTTAAGAGATTAATATATCACATAATATTCACATGTTAAAAATATATAGTTTCCAACAAAATTTGTTAAGCAATCATTTTTCAAGTAAACACGGTCGAAGTCCAGACTCACTAATGCATCCTAACAAACTCGATAAGACACACTAATGCAAAATTCTGGTTCTCTATGACCAACGCTCTGATACCAACTAAAATGTCCCGTTCATATTGATTATAAACGTTCCATATTAATTGATTTCGTTGCGAGGTTTTGACCTCTATATGAGACGTTTTTCAAAGACTGCATTCATTTTTAAAACAACCATAACCTTTATTTTATCAATAAAGGTTTCAAAAGCATTACGTAGATTATCAAATAATGATAATCTAAAATATACTGTTTACACACGACCATTACATAATGGTTTACAATAGAAATATATTACATCGACATATGTTTCTTGAATGCAGTTTTTACATAATATCATACAAACATGGACTCCAAATCTTGTCCTTATTTTAGTATGCAACAGCGGAAGCTCTTAATATTCACCTAAGAATAAACATGCTTTAAACGTCAACAAAAATGTTGGTGAGTTATAGGTTTAACCTATATATATCAAATCGTAACAATAGACCACAAGATTTCATATTTCAATATACATCCCATACATAGAGATAAAAATCATTCATATGGTGAACACCTGGTAACCGACATTAACAAGATACATATATAAGAATATCCCCATCATTCCGGGACACCCTTCGGATATGATATAAATTTTGAAGTACTAAAGCATCCGGTACTTTGGATGGGGTTTGTTAGGCCCAATAGATCTATCTTTAGGATTCGCGTCAATTAGGGTGTCTGTTCCCTAATTCTTAAATTACCATACTTAATAAAAAGGGGCATATTCGATTTCGATAATTCAACCATAGAATGTAGTTTCACGTACTTGTGTCTATTTTGTAAATCATTTATAAAACCTACATGTATTCTCATCCCAAAAATATTAGATTTTAAAAGTGGGACTATAACTCACTTTCACAGATTTTTACTTCGTCGGGAAGTAAGACTTGGCCACTGGTCGATTCACGAACCTATAACAAATATGTACATATATATCAAAGTATATTCAAAATATATTTACAGCACTTTTAATACATTTTGATGTTTTAAGTTTATTAAGTCAGCTGTCCTCATTAGTAACCTACAACTAGTTGTCCAACGTTAGATGTACAGAAAAAAATTGATATATATTATCTTGAATCAATCCACGACCCATTGTATACACGTCTCAGGCTAGATCACAACTCAAAGTATATATATTTTTTTGAATCAACCTCAACCCTGTATAGCTAACTCCCACATTACTGCATATAGAGTGTTTATAGTTGTTCCAAATAATATATACACATGGGTCGATATGATATGTCAAAACATTTGCATACGTGTCTATAGTATCCCAAGATTACATAATATATTAGAATACATGTATAATACAATATAAGTTAGCTAGGATATGATTAATATAGATTTGTTACCAATTTTCACGTTGCTACAACAAGAAAAATTATCCAATCTTGTTTTACCCATAACTTCTTCATTTTAAATCCATTTTGAGTGAATCAAATTGCTATTGTGACGACCCCGTCAAAACACTTAACGGATCCGTCAGTTGGTCCCATAGCTTGATCGGACTTAAATGAATTAAATAAACAAAGTTGCATTCTTTTATTTCAAAATGTTGCCCAAAAAGGAAACAAACCCAATTAAGTAGTTTAAAATCAACCAACCATAGTAATGAACCAAAAGTTGGCACAAAACATTGCCAACAAACCCACAATTTAAATTATCCAAAATAGAATGCAAACTTAAGTTTCAAAAATAGTTTCATAAAATCTGCCCAAATGCATGCAGACTCTTCTAACGACAGCGGAAGCATCAAATAACTCAAGTACCTGTGAAAACATGCAAGTAAACTCTCAACACAAAGGTTGAGTGAATTATAGGTTTAAATAAATAAGTAAACTTTAGACCACAAGATTTAAAAATGTTAGAAAACATTAAACATTATTCCATTATCAATGAGCCACCTGGTAACCACTTAACCCTTTATTTACCCTTGTCAAACACAATAAAAATATACACTTGGACAGTGTATCTACAACAAATTACGAAGTACTAAACATTCCGATTATAAATTGCTAGCGCGACTAGCTCGAAATGGGGTTGTCAAACCCGATAGATCTATCCGTAGGATTCGCGTTCACCGGTAGAAACCAATGATTACAGTTACCAGACTAGGGAATATTTTTGTCCAACTCACAATGAATAATTAAATTTAACTGTTACTTGTGTCTAACCGTAAATAAAAATCTGCATGTAATCACATCCCAAAAAGTATACTTTGAAAAGTATGTAAAAACGGGACTATAACTCACCTTAAATAGCAACTGAAGAAATCTCACAAACAAGCGAACAGCAAGTAAAGTAAAGTGATCAAGAAAGATCACAACGCCGACCTATAAATAAAGCAGGTCGAAATAAATAACTAACTTAGGTCAAGTCTTAGTATGATAGCTATTGTACATGTTGCAAGTAGACATAGAACATTACTCAGCAAGCATCGGTTTGATTGGAACAGCATAAGGACACACTTTCTATTTTTAGAAAGTTTCTATTTTTAGCAGGTTTCCATTTTTGGAAAGTTTTCTATTTTAGGAAAGTTTCTATTTTAGGAAAGTTTCTATTTTAGGAAAGTTTCTATTTTGGGAAAGTTTCTATTTTAGGAAAGTTTCTATTTTTAGAAAGTTTCCAAATTTAGAAATTTCTATTTTTAGAAAGTTTTGAAGTTAGGAAAGTTTCCTTATTTAGAAAGTCAACAGAAGTCAACTGAAAGTCAAAGTCAACCGAAAGTCAACTCAAAAGTCAACATTGGTCAAACATAGTCAACATTAATTTGAAAAGTGTAAATTATAATAATAACATAGGTTATAATGTTTATTAAAGTCAAAAGTGTATAATAATGTCTTAACATAAGTTTAATTAAATAAAATGAATTATTAAAGTTAATATAAGTTGAAATGTTATAATTAGTATAACATAAGTATTTAATTAATTAATTAAATATTAATCATATTATAAATATTATTAATAATAATAATCTTTAAATCATATCATAAGTATTATAAATTAATAATGAATTATTAATTATATCATAAGTTTCTAATTAAAATTATTAAATCATAAGTATTTAATAATTAAATCATAATTAAATAATAATTAAGTCTTATAACAATTAAATAATTATTTAATCTTTATTATAAGTTTTTTTTTATAATAATTTCTCAAAAAAAAATTTAATACTTATCGTAAGTATTTTCCTTTAATAATAAAAGTATTATTAATCATAAGTTTAATTAAAATGTTAATTAAATCATAATTAATAATTAAATGATATAATAAATATTTATATCATAAGTTTTAAATAATAATAATTAATTCTTTTATCATAAGTAATTAATTAATAATGAAATCCATTAATTTTAACCTAAGTTTAATAATTAACCATAAGTTTTAAGTTTAAAAGTTCATCGGGTCGTATCTTGAGCCCCGGATGTCGGTTTCGGGCAAGCCACGTATGCAACTTCACCTACTCAAACCACCCGACACAATTATGAACTCAAGAACACTCCAAGAACAGTCCCTAAGTCGTGGACATCAGCCATGACAACACTTGGGAAAATCAATTTACTCAAAACAGTAATTCGGGCACAACGGGTGAACCGTGGCTCGGATTTAGGTGACCCGAACATGAAAATTCGTCTCACCATCAGTACTAACCAAATGACACACCCTAAAGACACCAAGGATGGTCACAAAGTCGGACCCAACCTTGTTCATGCCAAGAACACCTTTCAATCTTTAACAAAAACCAAATTAAGCATATCTAGGGCTCCGAGAATCGAAACAACATGAATCCGGAGTCTAAAATTAATGTCTTGATGAGAGGAACTCATTTATGTACTTTATTTTAACATTCATATCAGTTACAAAGTCAGAAAACACGAATCAAACTGCTGTCCAAAATTTACAAACCGAAAACATATACAAACGAGTAATTCTACGCATCCAAACAACATTACAACAACTAATATACATCATACTAATAATATAAACTCAAAATACAGAAATATAAATAAAAATGAAAAGTTCTAGGGTTAGGGTTTATACCCAAATCGAGAATCAAAGAATATAATCGCGTAGAGAACGAAGAGAGGAACACGTTTATGCTAGCTACCTCTTGATCCAAGCTTGAAAATTAATGAAGATGATGATAATGGTGGTGGTAGGTGGCGGCTAGGAGGCAAGGGAGAAGAGAGAGCACAAAAGAAATATTAGGTTTTAAGGAATAAATCTTGAAATGTGAAAAAAATGAAATTGAAAAACAAAGTGTAAAGGGGTATCCCCCTTGGCTTCGGCCGAGTTTTGCATGGGGGTGGGCCCCATGGGTCCAATATTGTTAAATGCTAATTTCCTTGTGGCCCGAAATCCCGAACGAAGCCCGAAACGCGAAAACACGCTTACGCGATTAAAAATCCGGAAAGATAACAAACGCGCGACGAAAAATAAATATAAATACACCTAATAATAATATGATCATAAAATATCATATTTAAAATATTTAGGATTTAAAAATCCCGAAAGCTCGACCGTTGGTTTAAAAACCAAAAAGATTCGCCGGATGGAAATCCGCGAGACGTAGGAACGTACAAAATAAAATATGAATACATATATTCATATAACACATAATAATTATTATATATATATTATTACAAAAATAATAATATAGGTCATAGAAATGACGTGGCACACTAACAGTTAACGGTCGTTAAATAATTAACGGAAAAAGATAACTGAAAAAGTAGGGTTGTTACAGTACCTTCCCGTTACGGAAATTTCGTCCCGAAATTTAAGCAGGCGCAGGGGTTGACTCGGCATCTGAGAACAAATGCGGGTACTTCTGCTTCATTTGGTCTTCACGCTCCCAAGTGAACTCGGGACCGCGTCTAGCGTTCCATCGGACCCGAACAATAGGAATTCTGCTCTGTTTAAGAGTCTTAACCTCTCGGTCCATGATCTCAACTGGCTCCTCAATTAAATGCAATTGCTTCTCAACTTGAAGTTCCTCCAAAGGAATAGTCTGATCAAATTCAGCCAGACACTTCTTTAAGTTCGAAATATGGAAAACATCGTGGACAGCACTGAGTTCTTGTGGCAACTTCAAAAGATAAGCCACCGGTCCAACTCTTTCAATGACCTCAAACAGTCCCACGAAACGAGGACTTAACTTCCCTCTTTTACCAAAACGAATAACACCCTTCCAAGGCGAAACTTTTAACATAACACGATCACCAACTTGAAATTCAACATCTTTCCTTCCTTTGTCGGCATAACTCTTTTGCCGACTTCTAGCAGTTCTCAACCTTTCTTTAATTTGCACAATCTTCTCAGTAGTCTCGTGAATAATCTCTGGACCTGTAAGTTGAGCATCCCCAACCTCATTCCAACAAATAGGAGACCTACATTTCCTACCGTACAAAGCTTCAAACGGTGCGGCTTTAATACTTGCGTGATAACTGTTGTTATAAGAAAACTCAGCTAACGGCAAATACTTATCCCACCCATTCCCAAAATCAATCACACAAGCTCGCAACATATCTTCTAATGTCTGAATGGTCCTCTCACTTTGACCATCCGTTTGAGGATGATAAGCGGTGCTCATATCCAATCTAGTGCCCAAGGCTTCTTGCAACGATTGCCAAAATCTCGATACAAATCGACTATCTCTGTCGGAAATAATAGAAACGGGAACACCATGCCTCGAAACAATCTCTTTCAAATACAAACGGGTGAGTTTCTCCATAGAATCGGTTTCCCTAATCGGCAAAGAGTGAGCCGACTTAGTGAGTCGATCTACAATCACCCAAATCGCATCATAACCAACCGAAACTCTTGGTAACTTAGTGATAAAATCCATAGTGATACCTTCCCACTTCCACTCGGGAATTTCTGGTTGTACCAACAATCCGGACGGTTTTTGATGTTCAGCTTTGACCTTAGAACAGGTCAAACACTTAGACACATACATAGCTATGTCACCCTTCAAATTATGCCACCAATACAGCTCCTTAAGATCCTGATACATCTTCCCTAAACCAGGATGAATAGAGTATCTAGACTTATGAGCCTCATCTAAAATCAACTGTCGAAGACCTCCAAACTTCGGAACCCAAAGACGTCCCCAAAGTATCTAGTTCCATCAGCTCGAACTTCAAACTTCTTAGCTACTTTGGCTACATTCTCTTTCCCGAAATTCTCCTCCTTTAAGGCTTCTTGTTGTGCCTCAAGAATCTGCCTAATGAGGTTTGATCTAACTATCATATTCAAAGCTCTAACCCTTCGTGGTTCAGCCCTTTCTTTACGACTCAAAGCATCAGCCACAACATTGGCTTTACCCGGATGATACAAAAGGTCACAATCATAATCATTCAACGTCTCAATCCATCTTCGTTGTCTCATGTTCAAATGTTTTTGATCGAGAATATGTTGAAGACTCTTATGATCGGTGTACACAGTACTCTTAACACCTAAAAGATAGTGTCTCCAAATCTTCAGTGCAAAAATAACAGCTCCCAACTCTAAATCATGAGTTGTATAGTTCTGTTCGTGAACCTTCAACTGACGTGAAGCATACGCAATAACCTTCTTTCGTTGCATCAAAACGCAACCATAGCCTTGTCGTGATGTATCGCAATAAACAACAAAATCATCATTACCCTCCGGTAGAGACAATATCGGAGCGGTAGTCAGTTTCTTCTTCAAAATCTGAAAAGCATCCTCCTGTTCATCCTTCCACTCATACTTTTTCCCCTTATGCGTTAAAGCAGTCAGAGGTTTCGCTATACGAGAGAAATCCTGGATGAACCTTCGATAGTAACCTGCCAATCCTAAGAACTGACGAATTTGAGTAGGAGTTTTCGGAGTTTCCCACTTTTCAATCGCCTCAATTTTAGCAGGATCAACTTGTATTCCTTGTTTGCTAACAATGTGACCAAGGAACTGAACTTCTTTTAACCAAAATGCACACTTAGAAAACTTAGCGTACAACTCTTCCTTCTTTAACAAATCAAGCACTAACCTCAAATGTTCTTCGTGATCTTCATCACTCTTAGAATAGATAAGAATGTCATCGATGAAACCTATAACGAACTTGTCCAGATAGGGTCTACACACACGGTTCATGAGGTCCATGAACACAGCAGGTGCATTTGTCAATCCGAACGGCATAACAAGAAATTCAAAGTGACCGTAACGGGTGCGAAAAGCAGTTTTTGAAACATCAGATTCCTTAACACGCAACTGATGATAGCCAGAACGAAGATCAATCTTTGAATAAACAGAAGAACCTTGAAGTTGATCGAACAGATCATCGATTCTCGGAAGAGGATAACGATTTTTAACAGTAAGTTTATTCAACTCACGATAATCAATACATAAACGAAAAGAACCATCCTTCTTCTTAACAAACAGAACAGGAGCTCCCCAAGGGGACGAACTAGGACGAATAAAACCTTTGTCTAACAACTCACGGAGTTGGCTCGACAATTCTTGAAGTTCAGAAGGCGCAAGACGATAAGGAGCACGTGCTACAGGAGCAGCACCGGGAACAAGATCAATTTGAAATTCTACCGCGCGTTGCGGCGGAAGGCCAGGTAAATCATCAGGAAACACTTCGGGAAAATCCCTAACAACGGGAACGTCATCAACGTTCTTCACTTCTTTACAAGAATCAACAACATGAGCAAGAATAGCATGACAGCCTTTGCGGAGATGTTTACGAACTTTCATACAGCTAATAAGGTTTAACTGTGTGCATTTCTTATCTCCAAAGACCATCAGTGGTTCTCCAATCACATCAGTAACACGAATAGCCTTATCATAACAGACAATCTCGGCACGGTTCGCAGACAACCAATCCATACCAATAACAACATCAAAACTACCAAGTTCAATCGGTATCAAATCTATGTCAAAATCCCTACCACCCAAATTAATGTTACACTTACGGTGTACAGTCTTAGCAGTAAGTTCTTTACCATTAGCTACTTCAACAACATAAGTATTGTCTAAGGGAGTTAACGGCATTTTGATTCTCGGACTTAATTTACTCGACACGAAACTTAAATCAGCCCCTGAATCAAATAGAACATAAACTGATAAATCGTTGACTGAGAACGTACCAGTAATAAGCTTAGGATCTTCCTCCGCATCCTTAGCATTAATGTTGAATGCTCGGCCGCGTGCAGTCTCTGCAGTCTTCTTGTTGGGACAAGCATCTCGGAAATGCCCCGGCTTCCCACACTCATAACAAACCCTTGGATTACCTCCATTATTCGATTTCCCATTACCGTTACCGTTACCACCTCTATTACCAACATTATTATTATTACCACCAGTCGCGGGAGTAGCAGACCCCGGCAAAAGCACTGTACAATCTTTAGCAATGTGCCCTTGCTTAGAGCACCTCTTACAAGTAACTGTGCAGTAACCATCATGAGCTTTATAGCAACGAGGACACACACGCTGATTTCTGTTATTAGCACCTGAGGTATCCTGTTTCTTCTGCTGACCCTGGTTTTGATTGCGGTTGTTATCCCACTTTCGTTTCCCATTGTCAGCCTTCTTGACAACCTCCTCACCACTTTCAACAACTGTAGTCTTGCTTCTTCTCAACACCTTGTCATTAAGTTTGTGGGCCATAGACATAGCTGCCTCAATAGTCTGGGGTTCACTGGACTCAACCCCGTGTTCAATCTTCTCGGACAAACCATCAATGTAAGCCTCAATTTTGCGGTCCTCATCCGCATAAACCCTAGGACACAGCAAAGTTAACTCGAAAAACCTTCGTTCATAGGCATCTAACTCGGTGCCATGCATTTTCAAATTCTTGAGCTCAACCTCTAGCTTCTTAAGCTCACCCCGAGGTCTATAGCGGGTGATCAATCTTTCCTTAAAATCATTCCAGGCCAAACCATAAGCTACATCACTTCCCAAACTACTAACCAGATTGTTCCACCATGTCAAGGCACTATCCTTGATAGTGCAACTAGCGAAACTAACTTTGTCCTCTTCACGGACCCGACTGACCCTGAAAATAGATTCGATTTTCTCGAACCAACGAGTAAGCCCTATTGGTCCTTCCGTACCACTGAATTCTTGGGGTCGACCAGCCATAAAAGTTTTGTGGGAGCATCCCACGTTGTTGTTCACATTGGCGTTAACATTAGAATTTGCTGCCATAGCAGCAGCAATTCCTTCATTGATCAGGCGTTGCATACGCGCTTCAGTGGACTCTCTTGGAGGCATGATCTTTAAAATAGAATAACACATCCGTTAGTACCAAGAATAATACTAGTGTCATAAAGGAATAGATCAAAACACGAAAAGATTAACCATTAAAAATAATAGTTAACAAACACTATGAGTAATAACATGACAGTTATGATTGTTATAGAAATAACCATCACATGCATACATATTTTATGATAACATCATACAACATACATAGCAACTAACATACATGAACATATATTACGCATAATATAACATGCCAAGAGCCACAACATCAGAAATAAAATATGATAATGATAATAGATGTCATAAAAATAACCATCCATACATAATGAAAAAAATATCCCATAACAAAATCTTAATAAAATCCTCGGCAAAACGCCGTACATAACCCAAAATGTATGTATAAAAAGGACATTAAGTCTGATGAAATAGATAATCAATATGAATAATCACATCACATTCGCTTAGAGCGGGTGTGATAAGCTGGTCCAGCATGAGTCTCAGCAGGATCCTCATACTTACGCAACTTCCCTTTCACAACATCCAACTCTTCCTTCAACACACGAACAGTGCTCTCGAGAGCCTCGAACTTGGCATTAACTTCTCGATCACGCTTACGGTTCGCATCCTCAACCCTATGCTTGAAAGTGATAAAGTTACCCATGTCGGCACGGATCTCGTCCATAACTTCGTTATGTGGCAAAGTGCGCAAACAATCACTAAGGGTGTTAATACGTGTCACCTCATTATAAGCCCGGTTCATATGAGTAATGGTAGAAAAATAGTAATGAACAGGATCATCGATCTCTGGTTGATTAGCACGACGTCTAGCAGGAGACGGTGGAGCAGGAGCAGCAACAGAGTTATCGCTCGAAGTCGACATCTGCAAACAGCAAAACCGCAAACTACATACTAAAAAGATATGAAAGCTAATAATATAACTTATACGAAATGAAATGCATAATAATGTTATAGCAAAAAGGTCGGGCTGTAGACTAGACTCTAATGCACCCTAATAACCACGGGTTGACCACATTAAGACCGCCTAGTTCCCTACAACCAGTGCTCTGATACCACATGTGACGACCCCGTCAAAACACTTAACGGATCCGTTAGTTGGTCCCATAGCTTGATCGGACTTAAATGAATTAAATAAACAAAGTTGCATTCTTTTATTTCAAAATGTTGCCCAAAAAGGAAACAAACCCAATTAAGTAGTTTAAAATCAACCAACCATAGTAATGAACCAAAAGTTGACACAAAACATTGCCAACAAACCCACAATTTAAATTATCCAAAATAGAATGCAAACTTAAGTTTCATAAATAGTTTCATAAAATCTGCCCAAATGCATGCAGACTCTTCTAACGACAGCGGAAGCATCAAATAACTCAAGTACCTGTGAAAACATGCAAGTAAACTCTCAACACAAAGGTTGAGTGAATTATAGGTTTAAATAAATAAGTAAACTTTATACCACAAGATTTAAAAATGTTAGAAAACATTAAACATTATTCCATTATCAATGAGCCACCTGGTAACCACTTAACCCTTTATTTACCCTTGTCAAACACAATAAAAATATACACTTGGACAGTGTATCTACAACAAATTACGAAGTACTAAACATTCCGATTATAAATTGCTAGCGCGACTAGCTCGAAATGGGGTTGTCAAACCCGATAGATCTATCCGTAGGATTCGCGTTCATCGGTAGAAACCAATGATTACAGTTACCAGACTAGGGAATATTTTTGTCCAACTCACAATGAATAATTAAATTTAACTGTTACTTGTGTCTAACCGTAAATAAAAATCTGCATGTAATCACATCCCAAAAAGTATACTTTGAAAAGTATGTAAAAACGGGACTATAACTCACCTTAAATAGCAACTGAAGAAATCTCACAAACAAGCGAACAGCAAGTAAAGTAAAGTGATCAAGAAAGATCACAACGCCGACCTATAAATAAAGCAGGTCGAAATAAATAACTAACTTAGGTCAAGTCTTAGTATGATAGCTATTGTACATGTTGCAAGTAGACATAGAACATTACTCAGCAAGCATCGGTTTGATTGGAACAGCATAAGGACACACTTTCTATTTTTAGAAAGTTTCTATTTTTAGCAGGTTTCCATTTTTGGAAAGTTTTCTATTTTAGGAAAGTTTCTATTTTAGGAAAGTTTCTATTTTAAGAAAGTTTCTATTTTTGGAAAGTTTCTATTTTAGGAAAGTTTCTATTTTTGGAAAGTTTCCAAATTTAGAAATTTCTATTTTTAGAAAGTTTTGAAGTTAGGAAAGTTTTCTTATTTAGAAAGTCAACAGAAGTCAACTGAAAGTCAAAGTCAACCAAAAGTCAACTCAAAAGTCAACATTGGTCAAACATAGTCAACATTAATTTGAAAAGTGTAAATTATAATAATAACATAGGTTATAATGTTTATTAAAGTCAAAAGTGTATAATAATGTCTTAACATAAGTTTAATTAAATAAAATGAATTATTAAAGTTAATATAAGTTGAAATGTTATAATTAGTATAACATAAGTATTTAATTAATTAATTAAATATTAATCATATTATAAATATTATTAATAATAATAATCTTTAAATCATATCATAAGTATTATAAATTAATAATGAATTATTAATTATATCATAAGTTTCTAATTAAAATTATTAAATCATAAGTATTTAATAATTAAATCATAATTAAATAATAATTAAGTCTTATAACAATTAAATAATTATTTAATCTTTATTATAAGTTTTTTTTTAATAATTTCTCAAAAACAAAAATTTAATACTTATCGTAAGTATTTTCCTTTAATAATAAAAGTATTATTAATCATAAGTTTAATTAAAATGTTAATTAAATCATAATTAATAATTAAATGATATAATAAATATTTATATCATAAGTTTTAAATAATAATAATTACTTCTTTTATCATAAGTAATTAATTAATAATGAAATCCATTAATTTTAACCTAAGTTTAATAACTAACCATAAGTTTTAAGTTTAAAAGTTCATCGGGTCGTATCTTGAGCCCCGGATGTCGGTTTCGGGCAAGCCACATATGCAGCTTCACCTACTCAAACCACCCGACACAATTATGAACTCAAGAACACTCCAAGAACAGTCCCTAAGTCGTGGACATCAGCCATGACAACACTTGGGAAAATCAATTTACTCAAAACAGTAATTCGGGCACAACGGGTGAACCGTGGCTCGGATTTAGGTGACCCGAACATGAAAATTCGTCTCACCATCAGTCCTAACCAAATGACACACCCTAAAGACACCAAGGATGGTCACAAAGTCGGACTCAACCTTGTTCATGCCAAGAACACCTTTCAATCTTTAACAAAAACCAAATTAAGCATATCTAGGGCTCCGGGAATCGAAACGACATGAATCCGGAGTCTAAAATTAATGTCTTGATGAGAGGAACTCATTTATGTACTTTATTTTAACATTCATATCAGTTACAAAGTCAGAAAACACGAATCAAACTGCTGTCCAAAATTTACAAACCGAAAACATATACAAACGAGTAATTCTACGCATCCAAACAACATTACAACAACTAATATACATCATACTAATAATATAAACTCAAAATACAGAAATATAAATAAAAATGAAAAGTTCTAGGGTTAGGGTTTATACCCAAATCGAGAATCAAAGAATATAATCGCGTAGAGAACGAAGAGAGGAACACGTTTATGCTAGCTATCTCTTGATCCAAGCTTGAAAATTAATGAAGATGATGATAATGGTGGTGGTAGGCGACGGCTAGGAGGCAAGGGAGAAGAGAGAGCACAAAAGAAATATTAGGTTTTAGGGAATAAATCTTGAAATGTGAAAAAAATGAAATTGAAAAACAAAGTGTAAAGGGGTATCCCCCTTGGCTTCGGCCGAGTTTTGCATGGGGGTGGGCCTCTTGGGTCCAATATTGTTAAATGCTAATTTCCTTGTGGCCCGAAATCCCGAACGAAGCCCGAAACGCGAAAACACGCTTACGCGATTAAAAATCCGGAAAGATAACAAACGCGCGACGAAAAATAAAAATAAATACACCTAATAATAATATGATCATAAAATATCATATTTAAAATATTTAGGATTTAAAAATCCCGAAAGCTCAACCGTTGGTTTAAAAACCAAAAAGATTCGCCGGATGGAAATCCGCGAGACGTAGGAAGGTACAAAATAAAATATGAATACATATATTCATATAACACATAATAATTATTATATATATATTATTACAAAAATAATAATATAGGTCATAGAAATGACGTGGCACACTAACAGTTAACGGTCGTTAAATAATTAACGCAAAAAGATAACGGAAAAAGTAGGGTTGTTACAGCTATGGTTTCATATTGAACTCTATTTTATGAATCTAAACAGAAAAAGCATTGGTTTATAGTCGTACATATAAGTTACAAGTCATTTTTGTAAAGGTAGTCATTTCAGTTGAAAGAACGACGTCTAGATGACCATTTTAGAAAACATACTTCCACTTTGAGTTTAACCATGATTTTTGGATATAGTTTCATGTTCATAAGAAAAATCATTTTTCCACAAAATAGTTTCATATTCATAAGAAAAATCATTTTTCCACAAGAACAACTTTTAAATCAAAGTTTATCATAGTTTTTAATTAACTAACCCAAAACAGCCCGCTGTGTTACTACGACGGCGTAAATCCGGTTTTACGGTGTTTTTCGTGTTTCCAGGTTTTAAATCATTAAGTTAGCATATCATATAGATATAGAACATGTGTTTAGTTGATTTTAAAAGTCAAGTTAGAAGGATTAACTTTTTTTTGCGAACAAGTTTAGAATTAACTAAACTATGTTCTAGTGATTACAAGTTTAAACCTTCGAATAAGATAGCTTTATATGTATGAATCGAATGATGTTATGAACAACATTACTACCTCAAGTTTTCTGGATAAAGCTACTGGAAATGAGAAAAATGGATCTAGCTTCAAAGGATCCTTGGATGGCTTGAAAGTTCTTGAAGCAGAATCACGACACGAAAACAGTTCAAGTAAGATTTTCACTCGAAATAAGATTGTTATAGTTATAGAAAGTGAATCAAAGTTTGAATATGAGTATTACCTTGTATTAGAAAGATATCTTACTGTAAATAAGAAAGATTTCTTAAGGTTGGATGATCACTCTACAAGATTGGAAGTAAGCTAGCAAACTTGGAAGTATTCTTGATTTTATGAAACTAGAACTTGTAGAATTTATGAAGAACACTTAGAACTTGAAGATAGAACTTGAGAGAGATCAATTAGATGAAGAAAATTGAAGAATGAAAGTGTTTGTAGGTGTTTTTGGTCGTTGGTGTATGGATTAGATATAAAGGATATGTAATTTTGTTTTCATGTAAATAAGTCATGAATGATTACTCATATTTTTGTAATTTTATGAGATATTTCATGCTAGTTGCCAAATGATGGTTCCCACATGTGTTAGGTGACTCACATAGGCTGCTAAGAACTGATCATTGGAGTGTATATACCAATAGTACATACATCTAAAAGCTGTGTATTGTACGAGTACGAATACGGGTGTATACGAGTAGAATTGTTGATGAAACTGAACGAGGATGTAATTGTAAGAATTTTTGTTAAGTAGAAGTATTTTGATAAGTGTATTGAAGTCTTTCAAAAGTGTATGAATACATATTAAAACACTACATGTATATACATTTTAACTGAGTCGTTAAGTCATCGTTAGTCGTTACATGTAAGTGTTGTTTTGAAACCTTTAGGTTAACGATCTTGTTAAATGTTGTTAACCTAATGTTTATAATATCAAATGAGATTTTAAATTATTATATTATCATGATATTATGATGTACGAATATCTCTTAATATGATATATATACATTAAATGTCGTTACATCGATAATCGTTACATATATGTCTCGTTTCAAAATCATTAAGTTAGTAGTCTTGTTTTTACATATGTAGTTCATTATTAATATACTTAATGATATTTTTACTTATCATAATATCATGTTAACTATATATATAACCATATATATGTCATCATATAGTTTTTACAAGTTTTAACGTTCGTGAATCACCAGTCAACTTGGGTGGTCAATTGTCTATATGAAACCTATTTCAATTAATCAAGTCTTAACAAGTTTGATTGCTTAATATGTTGGAAATACTTAATCATGTAAATAACAATTTCATTTAATATATATATATAAACATGGAAAAGTTCGGGTCACTACATCATACACCTTTTCATTTATCTCAAACAGGTTTTGCCAGGCTCTGTTTGTTCTCCCATTTACTCTGACGTTCAAGATTGCCCTAAGCTCATCGGCCCATCCACGCTGTTCCATAATCTCCCAGTTAATATTTTTGTTGGCCCCTTTTGGCCGATTAATCCAGGTTCTCATAAATGGTTCATTTTCTACTGGATCATCTTGTCCGCGAAGGTAATGGGGCAACTCATATTCTGCTGGTATATAATTAGCCATCTGCAAAGGTCAAGTAACATAGGTTATGTTCCAAAATAATAAGACTTAAAATAACACTTAGAATTTAAAAATGCATATATTTTTCAAAAAAAATTCTAAATGAGGGCTTTAAAAATGGCATTTTCCAAATTCCTGTTATAGTCAATTATAGCCAAAATTACCACAAACAATATCTAAACTTACTACAAACTTATTTTCAAGTAAAATTCAAGGCGTACCCGTGATTGCAATAAACAATGCTAAAAATAATAATTATAGCTAGTTAGTCGTAATAAGTAATTTTGATCAAAATGTGATGATTTTTAAGCATACAATAATTCTAATGATCATTTTAATTACCTTAAATATTTTTAATCATCAAACTTGAGCTATAACATTCTTAAGTCAAGGATTAAGACCGTTTTACCGAAAAAATAATCATTTTGCTAAAAACGTACAAAATAAGGAAAATCAAAGATTAAGCTATATTTTCATCAGCAAGTCAATGATATCCTCATTTGGGTTAGTTTTAAGGCAATCCTAAGTTTTAAAAACATTTTAACTATAGGAATAACCCTAATCCTAATTAAGTTTAGTTTTACCAAAACATCAATTTTAAGGTAAACAATCCTAAATTGTTCCAAAATTAGTTTCTAAGCATTCTAAATGAATCACTAAGCCTAAATAAGCTAGCAAAACATCTAGTTTTTCAAAGATTGTACCAATTCCTAGCCTAAAACCTCCACCAACGAATCGAGAGCTAAAAACTATCCAAAATGCCTCAATTGAAACTAAAAACTAACACACATCAATCACATTATCTAACTAAGCATAAATGAATTCAAAATTGGGCATAAAACACAATTTTTCTCAAAAGTCAAAAATTTGACCTTGAGTAAAAATTCGAATTTTAACCGTGAAAGAGTACCTTTTACACCAAATTAATGATGAAAACGCGCTTAGGAGGCATGAGAGAGTCGGATTTGACTTTGATTTGTCAAAAACGGTCAAGAATTGAGGTTGGAGTGGTGGTGGTGAGCCGTCGGTCGAAGGGAGCAGGGAAGGAGAAGAAGAAAAAGGAGAAGGATAAGAAAGAAGGAGAAAAGGAAAGAAAAGAGAAAGAAACTGGGCCCGTGTGGCTTGCAGGATTATTTCCCCGACCCAACTCGCGAAATTTTTTTTTTATATTTTAAAACTTAAACTATATTAATAAAAGGTAAATAAAAATTTTCTTCGGATCTTAATACGTTTATTTTTATTAATTAAACTAAGATTTAAAAGATAAAGACAAATGGATTAAAATATTTTATTTTATTAATAACTCAAATTACACATGTTCCACAACTAAGTTCCAGAAATGACGCGGAAAGAAAGATAAATTTAACGCTTCTTTGACCATCCAGAGTAAATCAGCGGAGTGTACTGAAAATATTTCAAAATCGCTTAGCATTTTCCGCTCGCGCTTTTGTAAATCTCCGATGTTGTCCATAAATTTAACCAAAGCCCTTCTGACTTTTTTAACGTTTGAAATTCCATCCCATGGTCCAGTATCTCAATAATTAAGTTCAAAAAGAAGTTTTGACACTGTGTCTTGAAATAACAGATCTTCCGCGCAGTCAGGATCACCGATAGTAATTTTAAAGTTTTTAGATATTTCTCGAATGATCTTTCTTTGCGAGGTTGTAAACGGAAATTTTGACATAATGAGAATTTGTACGAGTTCCAAATATATTTCCTTTCTTGTTGTGAAGAAATTCTGATGTATTCTTTCCTCGGTAGAATCCGGAAAAACTTCAATTAATCTTTTGATGAGAAATGAGGCTGGATCAAAGTAGAACAAATCTCGATCTCCGTATTTTGAAATAGGGTTAGGTTTCTTGCTTTCAGTCTAAAATTCTAATTCAGAAATCATTGCGGAGACATATCGGTTGATATGAATCTGAGAAAATTCCTTATCACTGAAGTGAGGGAGGAAACTGATGAATGACTCTAAATCGAATTTGAAATCAATTTCTGCATCCCGATACTTGACGAAAATATCATCCCCACATTCTTTTAACAGTTTGTGAAGAGAACGAACTTTAGAACGCCGCTCTTTTAACAGATTGATTTGAAATATTGAGAACGGGAAGTCTGAGGAATAGAGGTGCCTAATGAATTCTCTATAGACGTTTAACCTTCTACTAGGATTTAACAGATTCCTAGTAAACGGAGCTTTTGTTTTATCAGTGTGTCGTTTCTCTTTAGGATTAAATTCAAACAAGTCTGGATATTTGAAAATAGTTGGATATTCTTCCCGTATTTCATCTTCTATAATAAGGAGTTCATTAAGGCTGAGTCTCCCTTTTGGATCGTGAAGAGGGTCGAATCCTGGATCATTTGAGTAAAACTTATTCAAAAACAATGAAATCTCTAAGTCAGATGAAATTATCCAGCTTCTTGGACTACAAGGATCAAGAATTAATTCTTGATGAGATTCATCAGGTTTTAGATTTGTTTTTGTTTTATAAAGAAAAACTTCGCCGATTCCTGAAGTTGTGGAAGAGCAACTGCCTTTCGTACTTTCTTCGTAGTCGGTTAAGTTTGAACTGGAATCTCTAGAAATTAATACCATAATTAATATTTTATTTTTATAGTTTTGAAAAGGTTTTACAATACTGGCGAATTTAAATCCTATACCGACAAACTCCCTATTCGTTAAGCATGTGTGTTTCTTATCAATTTATCTTTGACACAAGTGGCCAGGCCGACAACGGAGAGGCAGGATCCTTTTGGTTCCAATATAATTTAAGACTGTTCGGAAAATCCAACAACCAAATCCGTGTATAATTGTCTTTCTTAGACACCACTCAAGAATCGCAGATATTTTGACAGAGTCAACGGTTACCTTAACAGACAGAAAATAAGTCCCCGGCAGCGGCGCCAAAAACTTTACTTCTCTCTTGATATGGCCAAAACGGACGGTTTTATTTGTGCGGTGTCGTTAGGTCGCAACACGTCAGAATCAGCTACCAAAAGAGAGTAAGGGTTCTATTATTTATATTTAGCTGGGGTTCTTAGCTATAACTCACCTACTTGTCTTCCTTTTAACGAGTAAGTAGTAAATATAACTCAGGTTCGTATTTTTGTATGTTTGCTCAGTAATGTGGGACAAAAGTTCCTATATAGTTAACCTCGGCGACAAGCGGTGATAGATTAAGATTAACTACTAATATATTAATATGACTAAAAAGGGTAAAGATAGATAGGTATGGAGAATAGAATTCTAATGGGGAATTATCGCAGGAGTTCAACTTCCTAGAATAAACACTAAACCTCAATCAACTGGGCTATGAACCTAACTGATTTGTGACTAAGAGTTTAGGCCTTGAAGATTCCGGCTAAGATGGATATCCCTACTCCCAACGTTAACCTAGAGGGTTTAAACGACCTTATGGATAGTATCCTAGGTGTATGAACAAAGTGGTATACCCATAAAGGAAAGTCTCGGCTTTTCTTAATCCTAGTTGGTCTAACTAAAGCAATATTTCACCACTTAATACTACGCTATGCCTTAACATTAACAGATGTGCAATCTTAGATATTCTAAGGTACTGCTAATTGGATTAGAGGTCTCTCCTTTGCGATCACTTATTCAACCCCGGATCATCTTACAACATCTCAAGAACGTTGCTTCTGACGCGAATCATGCTTTTGAGTAAGCTAGTGTTTACTGAACTCTATGTTGCCTACTCTAATCACAACCTAAATGGGCATCTCTTCTTTGATGAATAATTGATTATTCATACGTAGGTACTATATCCCTACTGTGACGTTAAGCACACATAACTACTTACCCGTATTCTAGGGTTGATCAAGTCCTAATACTAGGTTATAGCTACGTGAATAAGCGGAAAGGGTGATCCGTAAACTAAACTTCTAAACCATCAAGGTTTCAACATAACAATAGCATAAGTTTCAGATAAAGTATTCAACATATAATAAACATTTCTAATGGATAGATAGGCATGCAAGATGAAAGCAACTTAAGATAACAAGATAACTTTATTAAATTAAGAAAAGCGTTCACCGTTTATAAACGAGATCCGGACCATTACAAGTGCTGACATCCACTAGACTGCTCCTATTACAATCTTCGGCGTTCTCCTCCGGGTACTTAATTTCCCGCTCGGAGGTGAGAAGGCCTTGAAAGATCTAGTGAGAGAAAGTGTATTGTAGTGATAAAGTGAAGAGAAGTGTGTTGAAATTGGATGACAAAAAGCCTTTAAATAGACTTGAATTTTCTCTACAAACGGCTGGCAGGCCGTTTGGCAGGCCATTTGGCAGGCCGTTTGCAGGGCCCGTTTACCAGACCGGCCCGTTTGCAAGGGCCGTTTGCCCTGGCCGTTTGGCAGGCCGTTCGTGAGCCAGGCAAGCCGTTTGGCAGGCCATTTGGCTTGCCTGGTCAGCTGATTTTCCTGGATCGTAACTTGATTTCTTGTCTTTCACCGTTTTTGCTCTAGAATCTTCGTTTTAGCTCCGATTTTCTCGATTCTTCTTGCATCGTCTTCGTAATTACTTTACCTACAAATTTAATCAAAAAAGCGATTATTTTGCTGACAAAGTTTTGAACTTTATGCTTTTGGGACTCAATATCGGGGGTAACAACATGACTTTTTAGTCGATATCACATGCCCTAACAAATTAATATAATCTCCATATATTTTCCGGATTTATAAACTTAACCTTGGTTTGACTAAAACTTAGTTTACTAATTACACTTTCCAACTATTTGTGTCGTTAGCGTTTACTTATAAACGTCAAAACTTTACTTTTTAAACTCTTTAATTATCTTTCTTAACATCTCTGGTGAGATTGAAATAATTATACGTGACAATAATAACAGAATTGCATGACCGGCCGTACTAGTATGGGACAAACATATTGATTATAAAGGATGATTTTTTGTCGTCGTTAATAGGTCCTTAAAGGAGTTCATACATTGCACTCGATTCATTCGATGTCTTAATGAAGTTTTCAACAATCGCTAAATATATTTTGGAGCAATCCGTATGTTTTCCCAAATTATTTACTAAAATCTTGTCTTTAGGAAAAACTGTAATATTAAATGGGTCATCATCTTATTCGATTAGTCTAAGTAAAGGCCGCCAGTATTCTATTTCGGAGAGAGCGGTGTCATGGACATGTAACATAACCTATAATCATAATCACTATTGGCCTAAGGTGCCAGTGACATCCTTAATTGGAACCGGACCAATTAAGGAGAGACTTATGTTTACAACAAGTTTTAGTAAAAAAAAATTTGCGATTACGTCCCCGATAAACTTTCAAACATCCTTGTAAACGTAATTTAAAAGTTTGATAATTATATATATATATATATATATATATATATATATATATATATATATATATATATATATATATATTATGTATAATTATATTACAGAAAATCGCTTCACAAAAATAATAAGCTTTAATATAAGTATTCTAATAAAAATCACTTAAAACAACTCATTAAACTATTCTTGGTTATAAAAACAAGGAAAAAGGTCCCATAAAATAAAAATATAATAAAACCTTAATCGAGCTCTGAATTTAGTTAACTTAATCTTTCTGCCATAACTAGTTGAGCCGTAGAACTACCCTAGGTTATGCTTACTCTATCTTCTTGATAGAGATCGCGCAACAAATCTCGCTCTAAAGCTGAAAGGCCCAGCTCCTGAAACGACCTGAGAGACGCAACCGGAACTGACCGTCGGAAAAAGATGATCGTCGTTGACGCATCAACTTTCTGACACCGCTATCGGGCACTTAACTTTTTGAAAGATAGAGGTTTTCCTAATTATGGACTAGAGCTAAGTAGTTGTAATAATAATAATAATAATATATTAGTTTAAGTAATAATAATAATAATAATAATAATAATAATAATAATAATAATAATAATAATAATAATAATAATAATAATAATAATAATAATAATAATAATAATAATAATAATAATAATAATAATAATAATAATAATAATAATGATAATGATAATGATAATACTAATAATAATAGTTTGGTTAAAATCTAAAAGTATAAAAATCCAAAAATATAATATTAAAAGTAAAACGAAAAACCCTATACTTATATACTAATATAAATATATAAAATAATATAATTATATACATATGGAAGAAAGTCAGTTAGAGAATTCAGAAGAAGTCATAAGAGATTTTGAAGAAATCATTTACGAAACAAAAAAGGAATATAATACTACTAAAGAAAAACATAACGAAGATAAGAAAAATTGAAGTCTTTCACCCCATGCAACTTGCAAGACTATTTTGAAGGAGGAAAACAAAAGAAGAATGGGAACTAAAGAACTCTTAATTTATTAAGGAAGCACATGAAACGCTAAACACACGCGCACACACACAATATAAACTAAGTAAAATAAACTAAAAGGCATGAAGATATTACAATAATATAAACTAAAAATTCCCTAGTGTCAACAATCGGCAAAAGAAAGCTTCTAAGAAAGGTAAAATGTTGTGTCGAGAAACTAAGTAAAATAATTATTTGAGGATGGAAAAACATATCTTTTATACTAAAACCATAAATATGCAAGATTAAATCATAATGAATACACCTCGAATTCTTCCCTTACCCAAATTATTCGAAGGAGTTAGAAACTAATGAAGAATCTTCTACACTTTCAATAGAAGAATTAGTGGAGGTAATATGAAACAATAATCGAGTGCAATACTAATGATAATAATAATAATAATAATAATAATAATAATAATAATTATTATTATTATTATTATTATTATTATTATTATTATTATTATTATTATTATTATTATTATTATTTTTATTATTATTATTATTGTTGTTGTTGTTGTTGTTACTTTTATTATTATTGTTATTGTATCATAAATTATTATTATTAATATTATTATTGTTATTATTATTATTATTATTAATATTGTTATCATAAGTAGTAGTATTAACATTATCATTATTAATATTAGTTTGATCATTTTAAGTATTATTATTACTATACTAAAATAAGTATTATTATTATTATTATTATTATTATTATTATTATTATTATTATTATTATGGTTATGATTATTATTATATATATTATTATCATGAAAATAATACAAGTTATTATTATTTTCATAAATATTATTATTAGTATCATTAAAAATTATCATTTTTAATTTTGCTATTAGTATTATCATTATTTATAAAATTATTATTAGTAGTAAATCATTATTATCTAAATTATCATTTTAACAAATAAATCTTTTGTACACCATATATACTTATTACATATACTAGGATTGTATTAATAATTCACATAACAAACTGATGATATTTCATAAATGCAATACTAATCACATATATATGTACACAGATATATTAATATCACTAGTTGTATAAATATTAATCGTTATAAATATATATACACAAAATCGATATATATACAGAATATAATTTAAGATATAATATAAGTATACGTTTTAAAATGGATTTTAGTATAAATTCTATATAACTATAAATATATAAATAATACATATTAATAAATGAAATTTTGTGATTTACATTATATGTATTAATAAATATACAAATGATATAGGTTCGTGAATCCGAGGTCAACCCTGCATTGTTCAGTATCGTCGTATGAATATTTTTACTACAAAATATTATACTGTGAGTTTCATTTGCTCCCTTTTTAAATGCTTTTGCAATATATATTTTTGGAACTGAAAATACATGCGCTACTTTTATAAATATTTGACGAAATAGACACAAGTATTCAAAAATTACATTCTATGGTTGGATTATCGAAATCGAATATGCCTCTTTTTAGCTTGGTAGCCTAAGAATTAGGGAAATAGCCCCTAATTGACGCGAATCCTAAAGATAGATCTATGAACCTTGACATGTCTCATTCGGGTTACGAATGCTTTAGTACTTCAATTATCATGTCCGATGAGAGTCCCGGAATGATGGGGATATTCTATATGCATCCTGTTAGTTCGGTTATCAAGCGTTCACCATATGAATGATTTTTATCTCTATTCATTTTGCGAAATTCCTGATATGAGATGTATATTTATGAGAAACGGAAATGAAAATCTTGTGGTCTATTAAAATTATGGAAATGAATGATTATGATAAACTAATGAACTCACCAACCTTTTGGTTGACACTTTAAAGCATATTTATTCTCAGATATGAAAGAAATCTTCCGCTGTGCATTTGCTCATATTAGAGATATTACTTGGAGTCATTCATGACATATTTCAAAAGACGTTGCATTCGAGTCGTTGAGTTCATCAAGATTATTATTAAGTCAATTATATTTGGATATATTACGAAATGGTATGCATGCCGTCAACTTTCGATGTAATGAAAGTTTGTCTTTTAAAAAAGAATGCAATTTTTGTAAAATGTATCATATAGAGGTCAAGTACCTCGCGATGTAAACAAATGTAATGTGTTCGTCCAGATGGATTAGGACGGGTCATTATAGGTGGTATCAGAGCGGTGGTCTTAGCGAACCAGGTCTTGCATTAGTGTGTCTAACTGATAGTTGTTTAGATGCATTAGTGGGTCTGGACTTCGACTGTGTCTGCATGTCAAAAGTTTTGCTTATCATTTAGTGTCAAAAATTATTTGCTTATCATCCTTTAAGTCTAGACACGTCTTACTGCCTCTATTACATAGACGATGTATAGATAAATTCATATCTTAGCGTATCTGTTATTGTTACCTTTGCCTGACAGCTTCCGTAGATTCCTCCGTAACTTATGGGATTTTAGTATTATATATGCATATGTAAATTATGTATTGCAGGGTACTAATCTACATCCTATAATCTATTTCTTATCGAAAATCCTTCATCTGGTCGTACGAGATTAATCCCTCAACCAGTTCGAATTCCTCGGATTCCGATAGATATTCCGACATGGATATTCACTCGAGCTCCGAAAGCAGTGTGACCGGAATGGATCAACCAATCAGCCATCATCACTTCTGGATGAATTAGGGGCTGAGTTCGTATTCGACTTAATCAATGAAGACGGGAATAAGTCGATCCTTTCCACTGACCGAATTCATCTTTTGACGAAGAACCTGATGCACTTACCGGCGAACCTGTTCGTAATATCATTTTCTCTCTCATTTTTCGAGTATCTCGTCACGATTATATACCATCTCAAATTCTAGATCTTATTCATCAATCATCCCGGAAAAATGGAAGAAGTCAACGAGTTTCGCGCTCGAGTAATCAATTTGGAAAATATGGTGCAAAACATACCAGCTTCGGCAACATCACCGGCACCAACAGTACCATCAGTAACAGCACCCGTAACATCAACAATATATGCCTCAACATCTCATTCTGTACCTCAAGTATAATCATCATTCTACGTATCATTCTACATCAATTATCTCCGTTCTTCATGGCGATTATGTAATCTCTAATGTTTTAGAGATTATATATTCTTGTTCCAACGATAAATCAAATGAGTTTAATATCACATTAACTCATTAAATCCATGATTACCTCTGAAGAAAATATATATTTATATATGTTTTCATAAAGATTGTAATTAAAAATTCTTTCGTACAAACTGTTAATGGTGAAAATATTTTAACGGGTAGGTAATACCCAAGGAAATATTGAGCTTTCATATTAACAAGTTACACTATACATTCTTCGAATCTGATTCAACAGTCATTTACTATTCTACTTACACCCACAGCTATACGAATCCGTTCACCACAGAGAAACCATTTTCATTCAATTTCATAATTGGATTGTGACCTATCAGAATCCAACAAGTGGCATAATGAAGAAACATTTAACAAAATAAAATTTGTTTGAAATAAACAAATTAACTATGAGAAATTTTGTTAAGAATCCACGCTAACTGTTTCTAGCTAACTGATTACATTTTATTTATCGCAATTTAATTTATCGCAATTTATATTCTCGCAATTTTATTTATCGTCATTTAATTTCTGTTATTTATTTTACGCACTTTAAATATCGGGACACGTATACAATGTTTTGACATATCATATCGACGCATCTATATATATTATTTGGAATAACCATAGACACTCTATATGCTGTAATGTTCGAGTTCGCTATACAGGGTTGAGGTTGATTCTTAAATAATATATATACTTTGAGTTGTGATCGAGTCTGAGACATGTACACGGGCCATGATACGTATTAATTAATTCGAATATTATATATTAAACTATATATAAATTATTGGATTGTTAACTGTGGGCTGTCGACTGTGGACTAATAATATTGGACAATTAAAATGAATTAAAATATTGATTTTAACATATGAAACTAAACATTTCTTCAAGTTTGCCACTTGATTTCATCTTAAACCTCATTTGTATCTTGACGATTACAATCTGTGTTCAAACCTTTCATGATTCTTGAAAACACCTCAAATAAGAGGATGAACCAACCGCACTTCATCTACGAAAGAAAAGATTGATGCAAATAGTTATGCACCTGAAAATATTCGGAACCTGAGTAAACGTTTAACACGTATATGTGCTAGCTCTTTGGGCGTTGTTATTACCGAAAATAACTTTACAATTCCTTTCCAAAATAGCCAATTTTGTCACAGCTCCAACAAGTCAACTTCGACTTTTCGTTCGAAACAACCTTATTATAACCTTGATATATATGATTACTCTATTCATCATTGTTACCGAAGAACCGTTTATATCCCACTACACTAGTGTAGTGACCCGAACTTTTCCATATTTATATATATTAATTGAGATTGATATTTACATGATTAAATGTTTCCAACATGTTATGCAATCAAACTTGTTAAGACTTGATTAATTGAAATATGTTTCATATAGACAATTGACCACCCAAGTTGACCGGCGATTCACGAACGTTAAAACTTGTAAAAACGACATGACGATATATATATGGATATACATATGGTTAACATGAGATTATGATAAGTAAGTATCTCCATAAGTATATTAACAATGAGTTATATACATATAAACAAGACTACTAACTTAAGGATTTCGAAACGAGACATATATGTAACGATTATCGTTGTAACGACATTTAAATGTATATATATCATATTAAGATATATTAATATATCATAATATCATGATAATATAATAATTTAACATCTCATTAGATATAATAAACAATGGGTTAACAACATTAATTGAGATCGTTAACTTAAAGGTTTCAAAACAACACTTACATGTAACGACTAACGATGACTTAATGACTCAGTTAAAATGTATATACATGTATTGTATTTAGATGTATTAAAATACTTTTGGAAGACTTCAAGACATATATCAAAACACTCATACTTAACGAAAATGGTTACAGTTACTTTCCCATTCTTTTCTTTCATCAAGAATTCTAGTCGTATTCTTACCCGTATTATACACAGCTTCAAAACGTACTTACTATGGGTATATACCAATAGGAACTAGCATGGGATTCCACTCTTGATTATGTCATGTATGACTAATCAATTTTAACTTCTACCATGAGCTAGTCAACTAACTAGAACTCCTTTTAACCCCACTCACCACTCACCAATTACCACTCATCATTCACTCCATTTCACTTCCAATTCTCTTTCTAATTCTCTCTCAACACACACACACACACTATTATGAACGTATTTTTCCAGTAGTTAATCATCATCTTCATCAAAAATCACTTCAAGAATCAAGCTATAATCATCATAGGAAGAACACTTTAAGAACACTTCAAAAATCCCTTCAAGTTTACTAATTTACTTCCAAGCTTTCTAATCCATTCCAAGTAATCATCTAAGATCAAGAAACCTTTGTTATATACAGTAGGTTATCTTTCTTATTCAAAATAATATTCATATTCAAACTTTGATTCAATTTCTATAACTATAAACTATCTTAATTCGAGTAAAAATCTTACTTGAACTTGTTTTTGTGTCATGATCCTACTTCAAGAACTTTCAGGCCATCCAAGATCCTTTGAAGCTAGATCATTTCTTGTCATTTCCAGTAGGTTTACCTACTAAACTTGAGGTAGTAATGATGTTCATAACATCATTCGATTCATATATATAAAACTATCTTATTCGAAGGTTTAAACACGTAATCACTAGAACAGAGTTTAGTTAATTCTAAACTTGTTCGCAAACAAAAGTTAATCCTTCTAACTTGACTTTTAAAATTAACTAAACACATTTTCTATATCTATATTATATGCTAACTTAATGATTTAAAACCTGAAAACACGAAAAACACCTTAAAACCGGATTTACGCCGTCGTAGTAACACCGCGGGCTGTTTTGGGTTAGTTATTTAAAAACTATGATAAACTTTGATTTAAAAGTTGTTATTCTGAGAAAATGATTTTTATTATGAACATGAAACTATATCCAAAAATTATGGTTAAACTCAAAGTGAAAGTATGTTTTCTAAAATGGTCATCTAGACGTCGTTCTTTCGACTGAAATGACTACCTTTACAAAAATGACTTGTAACTTATTTTTCCGACTATAAACCTATACTTTTTCTGATTAGATTCATAAAATAGAGTTCAATATGAAACCATAGCAATTTGATTCACTCAAAACGGATTTAAAATGAAGAAGTTATGGGTAAAACAAGATTGGATAATTTTTCTCATTTTAGCTACGTGAAAATTGGTAACAAATCTATTCCAACCATAACTTAATCAACTTGTATTGTATATTATGTAATCTTGAGATACCATAGACACGTATACAATGTTTCGACCTATCATGTCGACACATCTATATATATTTCGGAACAACCATAGACACTCTATATGTGAATGTTGGAGTTAGCTATACAGGGTTGAGGTTGATTCCAAAATATATATAGTTTGAGTTGTGATCAATAATGAGTTACGTATACACTGGGTCGTGGATTGATTCAAGATAATATTTATCGATTTATTTCTGTACATCTAACTGTGGACAACTAGTTGTAGGTTACTAACGAGGACAGCTGACTTAATAAACTTAAAACATCAAAATATATTAAAAGTGTTGTAAATATATTTTGAACATACTTTAATATATATGTATATATTGTTATAGGTTCGTGAATCAACAGTGGCCAAGTCTTACTTCTCGACGAAGTAAAAATCTGTGAAAGTGAGTTATAGTCCCACTTTTAAAATCTAATATTTTTGGGATGAGAATACATACAGGTTTTATAAATGATTTACAAAATAGACACAAGTACGTGAAACTACATTCTATGGTTGAATTATCGAAATCGAATATGCCCCTTTTTATTAAGTCTGGTAATCTAAGAATTAGGGAACAGACACCCTAATTGACGCGAATCCTAAAGATAGATCTATTGGGCCTAACAAACCCCATCCAAAGTACCGGATGCTTTAGTACTTCGAAATTTATATCATATCCGAAGGGTGTCCCGGAATGATGGGGATATTCTTATATATGCATCTTGTTAATGTCGGTTACCAGGTGTTCACCATATGAATAATTTTTATCTCTATGTATGGGATGTGTATTGAAATATGAAATCTTGTGGTCTATTGTTACGATTTGATATATATAGGTTAAACCTATAACTCACCAACATTTTTGTTGACGTTTTAAGCATGTTTATTCTCAGGTGATTATTAAGAGCTTCCGCTGTCGCATACTTAAATAAGGACGAGATTTGGAGTCCATGCTTGTATGATATTGTGTAAAAACTGCATTCAAGAAACTTATTTTGTTGTAACATATTTGTATTGTAAACCATTATGAAATGGTCGTGTGTAAACAGGATATTTTAGATTATCATTATTTGATAATCTACGTAAAGCTTTTTAAACCTTTATTGATGAAATAAAGGTTATGGTTTGTTTTAAAATGAATGCAGTCTTTGAAAAACGTCTCATATAGAGGTCAAAACCTCGCAACGAAATCAATTAATATGGAACGTTTTTAATCAATAAGAACGGGACATTTCAGTTGGTATCCGAGCGTTGGTCTTAGAGAACCAGAATTTTGCATTAGTGTATCTTATCGAGTTTGTTAGGATGCATTAGTGAGTCTGGACTTCGACCGTGTTTACTTGAAAAATGATTGCTTAACAAATTTTGGTGGAAACTATATATTTTTAACATGTGAATATTATGTGATATATTAATCTCTTAACGCGTTTGATATTATGTGATAGATGTCTACCTCTAGAACAAGTCTCATTGACTCACCTAATAATAATGAAGAGTCAAATGTAAATTGGAATGATTCGTGGACTGATTCACAAGTTCCCGAAGAGGAACCGGAAGAAGAGTCGGAACCGGAAGAAGAATCGGAACCGGAAGAAGAATCGGAACCGGATGAAGAAATAGAACCGGTGGGGGAAATAATAAAACGGTTAAGTAAAAGAAAATCCTCAACCAACCGACCAAGGTTAATTATGGTCAATGGTGTTTTCGCCAAGGAAGGAAAATATTGGGAGGATTACTAATTCTCCGATGAATCGGATTCCGACGAGAATTCCGATGATGTTATAGAAATTACCCCAACTGAATTTAAAAAGGCAAAAGAAAATAATAAGGGAAAGGGCATAAAAATAGAGAAATCTAATTCCAACCCCGATGAACTTTATATGTATCGTCAACCCCCGAAGTCCTTAAGTTGTAACAATGACCCGGGAACCTCTAAACCACCAGTTTTTTCTAAACCAATGTGGAAAATAACGGCTCGTATTAGGGGAACATCATATATCCCTAGAAACTTGGCAAAACGAACCAAAACCGAAGAAGAAGAAACAAGCGAGTTGGAATAAGATAGTTGTATTCATGTGGTGTAATATATGTAATATAGTGTGCTTATGCTTTATGATATATGTAAAAATTGCTTGTATTAATAAGTATATTTTTTTTATGAATCTAACTCTTGTCTATTTTACAGTATAAAAACACAAAATGGATAGACAACCCAATATTTTAAGAGACCTACCCGGAGACATGATTGATGAAATCTTGTCTAGAGTCGGTCAGAATTCTTCGGCACAACTATTTAAGGCGAGATCAGTTTGTAAGACATTCGAAGAACGTTCCAAGAATGCCTTGATTTATAAAAGGCTTTCGTTTGAAAGATGGGGGATATCACATTGGGAAATCCATAAGTTACGATGTGTTTACTTTGACGCATATATTGCGGGGAACCCAAATGCTACTTTACGCAATGGGTTAAGAAATTATTTTGACTCAATATATCCGAATATTGGACTTCGTGATTTAGAAAAAGCGGCTAACATGCAACATAAAGAAGCATGTTATGCTTATGGATTAGTAATGTTCGCTTCTCACCAAAGTGAGAACAAGAACATCGGGCTACAACTATTAAACAAAACGTTCCCACAAGTGACGGAGTCGGTAATTGGGGTAAGAAATGAGGTTTTTAGATTGTTACGGGACTGTTGGACATTACGTAACCCTCATCCCTTTGACGACGTTACAACACGCTGTCTTATCAACGGCCATAACGGTTATGTTCCACAAGACCAAGGATGGGAAGTAGTCCTAGTAAAATCAGAATGCATGACTTGTTTCTGGACGTATGAATTACGTGTCTTTATTGCCTTTGCTGAATGACTTGTGTACTAGCTAGAATTATCTTCACAACTATCTTGTATCAAAGTTATTGTGTGCTATATTTCATGCTTTATGTAAAATAAGCGGTATTGTAAGTTTGTAAAATATTGTATAAAAGTTTGAACGCGAAATATTATTATAATCAGTTTTTCATATAGAATTGTAGTAGTTGAATTGTATATTAGCTACTAAGTATGAACTTAACGGGTAGGTACTACCCGAATTTAAACTTATAAAACGCTAATATGAAGAAAAAGCTTTTATAAATGAGTTCATATTATGCTACGAAATACTATTAACTACTCTTAATATTCTGTATGATTAACTTGTTCCATTTGACTATTTTGAAGGAAATGGCACCGACTACTCGACACACCGTAAATATGAATGAAGAGAAATTCCGTACTTTTCTAGCTTCAAACATAGCCGCAGTACAGGCTGCGCTACATACCAACAATAACCTTGGATCTAGCAGTACAGGAAATCGTGTAGGATGCACCTACAAAGAATTCACTGCCTGCAAACCTTTGGAATTTGATGGAACCGAAGGACCGATCGGATTGAAACGGTGGACCGAGAAGGTCGAATCGGTGTTTGCCATAAGTAAGTGTACTGAAGAGGACAAAGTGAAGTACGCTACGCATACCTTCACAGGTTCTGCGTTAACATGGTGGAATACCTATCAAGCCCTTGATGAACGAGAAGTACCGTCCCAGAACCGAGGTCAATAAGCTCAAGACAGAACTTAGAGGGTTACGAACCCAAGGATTTGATATTACCACGTACGAAAGACGATTCACAGAATTGTGCCTATTGTGTCCGGGAGCATTCGAAGATGAGGAAGAGAAGATCGATGCGTTTGTGAAAGGATTACCGGAAAGAATCCAAGAAGATATAAGTTCACACGAGCCCGCCTCCATACAACAGGCATGTAGAATGGCTCACAAACTAGTGAACCAGATTGAAGAAAGAATTAAAGAACAGACTACTGAAGAGGCCAATGTGAAGCAAGTCAAAAGAAAGTGGGAGGAAAACGGTGATAAGAATCACCAATACAACAACAACAACAATTACAACAATAATCGCAACAATTATCCCAACAATCGCAACATCAATCGCAACTACAACAAACGGCCCAACAACAACAACAACAACAACAACAACAACAACAACAACAACAACAACAGCAACAGCAACTACAACAATCATCCCAACAATAATAATAACCGCAACAACAACAACAATCATAAGCAGCTATGCCAAAGGTGTGAAAAGTATCACTCGGGGTTCTGCACCAAATTTTGCAACAAGTGTAAAAGAAATGGTCATAGCGCGGCGAAGTGTGAGGTCTACGGACCAGGGGTTAATAGAACGAAAGGAACAAATGGTGTCGGAACGAGTAATGGCGGAGCAAGTAGTGTCGGAGCAAGTTATGCCAATGTAGTTTGTTATAAATGTGGAAAACCGGGCCACATTATTAGAAATTTCCCAAACCAGGAGAACACGAATGGACAAGGCCGCGGAAGAGTTTTCAATATTAATGCGGCAGAGGCACAGGAAGACCCGGAGCTTGTTACGGGTACGTTTCTTATTGACAATAAATCTGCTTACGTTTTATTTGATTCGGGTGCGGATAGAAGCTATATGAGTAGAGATTTTTGTGCTAAATTAAGTTGTCCATTGACGCCTTTGGATAGTAAATTTTTACTCGAATTAGCAAATGGTAAATTAATTTCAGCAGATAATATATGTCGGAATCAAGAAATTAAACTGGTTAGCGAAACATTTAAGATTGATTTGATACCAGTAGAGTTAGGGTGTTTTGATGTGATAATCGGTATGGACTGGTTGAAAGAAGTGAAAGTAGAGATCGTTTGTTACAAAAATGCAATTCGCATTATACGAGAAAAAGGAAAACCCTTAATGGTGTACGGAGAAAAGGGCAACACGAAGCTACATCTTATTAGTAATTTGAAGGCACAAAAACTAATAAGAAAAGGTTGCTATGCTGTTCTAGCACACGTCGAGAAAGTACAAACTGAAGAAAAGAGCATCAATGATGTTCCCATTGCAAAAGAATTTCCCGATGTATTTCCGAAAGAATTACCTGGATTACCCCCACATCAATCCGTTGAATTTCAAATAGATCTTGTACCAGGAGCTGCACCAATAGCTCGTGCTCCTTACAGACTCCCACCCAGCGAGATGAAAGAACTGCAAAGCCAATTACAAGAACTTTTAGAGCGTGGTTTCATTCGACCAAGCACATCACCATGGGGAGCTCCTGTTTTGTTTGTCAAGAAGAAAGATGGTACATTCAGGTTGTGTATCGACTACCGAGAGTTGAACAAAATTACTGTAACATCCCGCGTTTTTCCGTTAAATTTATTTTAACACCGTCTTTTTTTTTAAAATAATACCTTTCGTTATTTAAATTCGTAGTTTCCGTTGACTAACGTTCATAATAATTCCGTCATTTAATTATAACATCACTCGTTTACTCGAGCGTTTTTAAAATATTCGGTTGGTTAATTTCCGCACCCGCTCTGAAACTTGAGGGACTAGTTCCGCCACTTGACCAAAGAGGTGGCTAGTAGTTGACTAGTCAACCACTCACCACCTTCACCCACTCATTCATCCATTTCTATTTTTTTTTCTTTCTTTCTTTTTTTTTTTCTTTCTCTCAAGAACACAAACATAAATCATCATCTAAATCCGGATCGGGAAGCAAACTTCAAAACAAATTACATATTCGTGATCCTCTCTTCATCCTCTTCGATTTGGTACCAATTTCATCCATTTTGGGTAACTTTCTAAAATCACTAATTTTCTTTAAATTCGTGTTTTTGACTTGAAATTGTGTTAGTTAGTGTCTATGGCTCGTGTATAACATGAATATATGTTTTGTTTGCTCGATTTGTTGATTGGGAGTAACTAGTATGAACTTTGAAATGGGTGTGCTTAATCTTTGATTTTGGATGATTAAATGTTGTTTAATTGTTAAAGTTCATGTATTAAATGTGTTACTAGCATCATTAGCTTCAATTTGATGTGTAGGTTGATTAAGAAAACTTCAAAAGCATGATTATTGATTTTGAGATGTTTGACTAGGGTTTGATAGTTCTTGACATGAATTTTTGGATGCTTGAATGCCATGGAATGTTAATTGTTAGTGTTTAGTTGTAATGTATGCTTCATTACCTTCAAAACGGCATATCATATGTGAGAATTGGATTCCCGAAACTCAAAATGCATTTGAGGAACTTGAAAATTTGAAAATAGACTTTTATTGATCACTTGACGAGAAATCGGTTGTCGAAAATGATGTTTTTGATTGATGATATGTGGTTAGTTGTATTCCTCGTCAAAATACCTTTTCGACGATATATGATAGGCATTATAAGTGTTTGCGGGTCAAGAGTTGGGTTGGAAAATGTTTTGGTTCGTGCATACTTTGAAAAACAGAAAAGTGTCTGCCCAGATGGTGGCGCGGCGCGCCCCATCCCCGCGCGGCGCGCGGATTGGCCTGGCCAGATTCTGCTTTGTTTGGCGCATTTCACGCGAAATGTTTGACTAGCTATCGACCTCCGATTCACATGAAACTTGTTTTAATATACTTGTATATGAATAATTAGCATAGAAAAATAGTCCGGGGCCCGACCCGAACATGTTGACTTTTTCGTTGACTTTGACCAAGTTTGACTTTTAGTCAAACTTAACCAAACTTTTATGCAATCGTTCTAACATGCTTTTATACGTGATTCTTGTATGAAACTTGACAAATTGATTCACATGCTATATTTAATCGAGTCGTAACTAGCCATAGGACTAATTGAACACATTTCACCCGACCTTGTGTCGTAACCGGTTAATTTATACAACTTACTTGTTTAGGTCAAGGCTAAGCAACTTTCATGCATACGTTACTTTGTGAAGTACTTTTATACTCGTGCACTCGAGGTGAGATCATAGTCCCACTTTTTCAACAACTTTTTATACTTTTAAATTGTGGGCTGAGAAACATATACTTTGCTACATTTTGTACTACTTGCTTTTATACTTTGAACACAAGTACAAGGAAAACAAACATTCCACAGCGAGTTAGAACAAAAATCCTCAATTCGATTATCATTAGTTACACTTGCAGGGTGTAAGCGAGAACTTATATTGTGTGGCCATACGGGTTTGACAAACCCTCATTTCGGACGGTTCGCTACCGTCTACGGATGAAATATATTTTCGAGAAACAGTGTATGTTCTAACACTATTGTGATGGGGTTCTATGGAAGGAAACGTTAAGTCTTGATAATTGGGTGCTCGCGAACAATACTTTTGGAATGCAAACGATTATGATAATCAACGTTATGGGAATACTAAATCTTGTGGTTCAAAAACAACGTTTAATACAAACACCTATGATTTCACCAACGTTTTTCGTTGACAGTTTTCTATATGTTTCTCAGGTTCATACTTGGCTATTTGATACATGCTTCCGCGTACACTCATACTTGCTTGGAGTCGAGCATACATGCATACACTCTGATTTCTTGCTTGGGGTCAAGCATACATACATACATACGCTAGGGATAGCACTTTTGGATTCAAACTTTTGTTTACATACTTACGCTATTTATAGCAACTGTGTTTTTCAACTTATATTATGTCGCAAGTTATTTCATTTATACTTTATGACTTTTGTAAACTTAGACTTGTTGTCGAACGGTTTTGTAAACTAAACTTGCAAGTCTTGTACCTTTCAAATGAATGCGACATAATTTTGGTCAAACGAGTCTCATATAGGGACTACGACCACGCAACGGGACCTAAGTTAACGGCGCCGTCAATAACGGTTTTGGTCGGGTCGTTACAAGTGGTATCAGAGCGTTGGTTGTAGGGAACTAGGACGTGCATTAGTGTGTCTAACAGAGTCGTTAGGACGCATTAGTGAGTCTAGACTACAACCGGATAGTTAGCATTTGCATTCTAACATACATTTGCTATAGATAGCACTTACTTGACTACTTGTGCATTATACTTGAATCATTCTTAGGCAAACTTTTTAATGGTACCCAACCTTCATCATACGAACTCGTATTCCGCCACTTTTTGGTAACACACGTAAATTCATGATTCATACACGTATGGATGACGACGACTTCATTAGTCACACTTGTTCGGGAACTCTGTCTCCCGGATTGTTATTTGCCACAGTTTCAACTTACTATCGGTTTCCCACTGGTGTTTCTTACTATCTACTTTTGGTGTTACTACCATCACTACTCTAGGTGAGTATCGTCATCAACATTTACCACTACGGTTGCGTGCTACTCGTTATCATGACTCGTTACTCTTTTCATACCTGAATACCTTATTGTCTGACTCGAACCACATTGCCGTGGACAATCATTTATACACTTCCCTCGGGGAACGCTTCTTTATAGTTGCACTAATTCTTTCGATTCAATACGAGTCACGTTAGAGACGTTGTTACACTTTGTGTATTTTAAACTTCACGATTACACGAACTTGAATCTATAGAGTGATGTGGGAATGGAGGTATGAGTTAGCGTAATATAACGACACTCGATCAACGTGGTTATATTACGGTAAGACATACCAAAGTTCTAGTGACACGTGATGGTGGTTAGACTCGATCAACCTAAACACCACCATGTGCCATGTACATGACTTCATCTTTTCAGGTTTGGACATCCGAAAACTCCGAGAATATTTATAACAACCATACCGGGGACACACCTTCAATTATTGTCGAATTATATTTATGCTTCCGAATGAATTACCGATTCCATTCGACTTCAACCGTATGTCGCACGGGTATACTAGCTCGTCCTCGCGCAGTCTTATTGACTAACTACAATTTACTCGTTATGCTCGCACCGAGGCGGAAACTTCTCTCTCATCACACTCGTACTTCCGGTTCAGGAAATCTTTACTCTAAACTCTCAATGGAGGGAGAGACTCTCCACGTTATACTAGTATTCACCTCGAGGGTGAATAGTCCCGACGAACGTTTTTTTTCAGAAACCCGATAAGAACTTGCCCCGACGAACGTTTTTGGAAACCGATAAATCTTCCGCGACGCGAATTTTCTTGAGAAACTTGTCCTAGCTAACGTTTTCAATTCCTAGCAAACTTGTTCTATATGCCTTAGGGAAATGTACCCCGTTTCGGATCGAGATCCTCGTTTCACTTCTAGATTTTGGAGTACCTTACAAAAAGCCTCGGGACCGCGTTTAGACATGGGTACCGCGTATCATCCACAAACCGACGGACCAAGCAAACATATGATTCAAACCTTGGAAACCGTAATACGAATTTGTATTACTAACTTCAAATTTACTTGAGGAAAGTATTTTCCTTTAGCTTAATCCTCGTACTACGATGATCTTCATTCGAGTTTTAACGTCACACCTTTTGAAACCACATGTGACCGAAAACGTCATTCTCCTTTGACGAACCAAATAAACGATGATCAATTCACCGGGGCCGAGTTTATTCATGAGCAACCGAAAAAAAAAAAAAAAAAAAATTATTCATATTCAAGCAAGACCCAACGCGACTCGTGATCACCAGGAGCTATGCCGATGTTACACGTAAACCTTTCGAATTCCATGGGAAACCGCGTCACGTTAAAAGTCGCACTTTGAGGAGGTGCAATCCGTTTCGGGAAAACGTAGGAAGCTAAATCCGTGATATTTTGATCCTTTAAAAAATCTTGGGGCGTTTTGGACCAGTTGCTAGCCGTTTAGACTTTTCCGACTCATTTGAGCTCCGTTTATCCTACATTCGATGTGTCAACTTAAGGACGTGTATTGCGAAACAAGAACTTGTTATTCCTTTCGATGAGCTTACTATCGATGGTACACTTCACTTCCTAGGAGGACCGGTTGAAACCATGAATCATGAAACCAAACCGTAAACAACATATGATCCCGACCGTCAAGTTCGTTGAATTACCCTAGGACGTACTTCTCCCTCATTCGTAGAATTGGCAACACAAGATCTCGAGGAAGATTCAACGACTACTACTTCCAACTAAATTTCGGGACGAAATTTCTTTTGAGGTGTGGATAATGTAACATCCCGCGTTTTTCCGTTAAATTTATTTTAACACCGTCTTTTTTTTTAAAATAATACCTTTCGTTATTTAAATTCGTAGTTTCCGTTGACTAACGTTCATAATAATTCCGTCATTTAATTATAACATCACTCGTTTACTCGAGCGTTTTTAAAATATTCGGTTGGTTAATTCCCGCACCCGCTCTGAAACTTGAGGGACTAGTTCCGCCATTTGACCAAAGAGGTGGCTAGTAGTTGACTAGTCAACCACTCACCACCTTCACCCACTCATTCATCCATTTCTATTTTTTTTCTTTCTTTCTTTTTTTTTTCTTTCTCTCAAGAACACAAACATAAATCATCATCTAAATCCGGATCGGGAAGCAAACTTCAAAACAAATTACATATTCATGATCCTCTCTTCATCCTCTTCGATTTGGTACCAATTTCATCCATTTTGGGTAACTTTCTAAAATCACTAATTTTCTTTAAATTCGTGTTTTTGACTTGAAATTGTGTTAGTTAGTGTCTATGGCTCGTGTATAACATGAATATATGTTTTGTTTGCTCGATTTGTTGATTGGGAGTAACTAGTATGAACTTTGAAATGGGTGTGCTTAATCTTTGATTTTGGATGATTAAATGTTGTTTAATTGTTAAAGTTCATGTATTAAATGTGTTACTAGCATCATTAGCTTCAATTTGATGTGTAGGTTGATTAAGAAAACTTCAAAAGCATGATTATTGATTTTGAGATGTTTGACTAGGGTTTGATAGTTCTTGACATGAATTTTTGGATGCTTGAATGCCATGGAATGTTAATTGTTAGTGTTTAGTTGTAATGTATGCTTCATTACCTTCAAAACGGCATATCATATGTGAGAATTGGATTCCCGAAACTCAAAATGCATTTGAGGAACTTGAAAATTTGAAAATAGACTTTTATTGATCACTTGACGAGAAATCGGTTGTCGAAAATGATGTTTTTGATTGATGATATGTGGTTAGTTGTATTCCTCGTCAAAATACCTTTTCGACGATATATGATAGGCATTATAAGTGTTTGCGGGTCAAGAGTTGGGTTGGAAAATGTTTTGGTTCGTGCATACTTTGAAAAACAGAAAAGTGTCTGCCCAGATGGTGGCGCGGCGCGCCCCATCCCCGCGCGGCGCTCGGATTGGCCTGGCCAGATTCTGCTTTGTTTGGCGCATTTCACGCGAAATGTTTGACTAGCTATCGACCTCCGATTCACATGAAACTTGTTTTAATATACTTGTATATGAATAATTAGCATAGAAAAATAGTCCGGGGCCCGACCCGAACATGTTGACTTTTTCGTTGACTTTGACCAAGTTTGACTTTTAGTCAAACTTAACCAAACTTTTATGCAATCGTTCTAACATGCTTTTATACGTGATTCTTGTATGAAACTTGACAAATTGATTCACATGCTATATTTAATCGAGTCGTAACGAGCCATAGGACTAATTGAACACATTTCACCCGACCTTGTGTCGTAACCGGTTAATTTATACAACTTACTTGTTTAGGTCAAGGCTAAGCAACTTTCATGCATACGTTACTTTTTGAAGTACTTTTATACTCGTGCACTCGAGGTGAGATCATAGTCCCACTTTTTCAACAACTTTTTATACTTTTAAATTGTGGGCTGAGAAACATATACTTTGTTACATTTTGTACTACTTGCTTTTATACTTTGAACACAAGTACAAGGAAAACAAACATTCCACAGCGAGTTAGAACAAAAATCCTCAATTCGATTATCATTAGTTACACTTGCAAGGTGTAAGCGAGAACTTATATTGTGTGGCCATACGGGTTTGACAAACCCTCATTTCGGACGGTTCGCTACCGTCTACGGATGAAATATATTTTCGAGAAACAGTGTATGTTCTAACACTATTGTGATGGGGTTCTATGGAAGGAAACGTTAAGTCTTGATAATTGGGTGCTCGCGAACAATACTTTTGGAATGCAAACGATTATGATAATCAACGTTATGGGAATACTAAATCTTGTGGTTCAAAAACAACGTTTAATACAAACACCTATGATTTCACCAACGTTTTTCGTTGACAGTTTTCTATATGTTTCTCAGGTTCATACTTGGCTATTTGATACATGCTTCCGCGTACACTCATACTTGCTTGGAGTCGAGCATACATGCATACACTCTGATTTCTTGCTTGGGGTCAAGCATACATACATACATACGCTAGGGATAGCACTTTTGGATTCAAACTTTTGTTTACATACTTACGCTATTTATAGCAACTGTGTTTTTCAACTTATATTATGTCGCAAGTTATTTCATTTATACTTTATGACTTTTGTAAACTTAGACTTGTTGTCGAACGGTTTTGTAAACTAAACTTGCAAGTCTTGTACCTTTCAAATGAATGCGACATAATTTTGGTCAAACGAGTCTCATATAGGGACTACGACCACGCAACGGGACCTAAGTTAACGGCGCCGTCAATAACGGTTTTGGTCGGGTCGTTACAATTACCATCAAGAACCGCTACCCACTACCGAGAATCGACGACTTATTTGATCAACTACAAGGCTCGTCTGTTTATTCAAAGATTGACTTACGTTCCGGGTATCATCAAATGCGGGTGAAAGAAGATGATATTCCAAAGACTGCTTTCAGAACACGTTACGGTCATTACGAGTTTATGGTCATGCCATTTGGTTTAACTAATGCACCAGCTGTGTTCATGGACCTTATGAACCGAGTGTGTGGACCATACCTTGACAAGTTTGTCATTGTTTTCATTGATGACATACTTATTTACTCAAAGAATGACCAAGAACACGGTGAACATTTGAGAAAGGTGTTAGAAGTATTGAGGAAGGAAGAATTGTACGCTAAATTTTCAAAGTGTGCATTTTGGTTGGAAGAAGTTCAATTCCTCGGTCACATAGTGAACAAAAAAAGGTATTAAGGTGGATCCGGCAAAGATAGAAACTGTTGAAAAGTGGGAAACCCCGAAAACTCCGAAACACATACGCCAGTTTTTAGGACTAGCTGGTTACTACAAAAGGTTCATCCAAGACTTTTCCAGAATAGCAAAACCCTTGACTGCATTAACGCATAAAGGGAAGAAATTTGAATGGAAGGATGAACAAGAGAAAGCGTTTCAGTTATTGAAGAAAAAGCTAACTACGCACCTATATTGTCATTGCCTAAAGGGAATGATGATTTTGTGATTTATTGTGATGCATCAAAGCAAGGTCTCGGTTGTGTATTAATTCAACGAACGAAGGTGATTGCTTATGCGTCTAGACAATTGAAGATTCACGAGCAAAATTATACGACGCATGATTTGGAATTAGGCGCGGTTGTTTTTGCATTAAAGACTTGGAGGCACTACTTATATGGGGTCAAAAGTATTATATATACCGACCACAAAAGTCTTCAACACATATTTAATCAGAAACAACTGAATATGAGGCAGCGTAAGTGGATTGAATTGTTGAATGATTACGACTTTGAGATTCGTTACCACCCGGGGAAGGCAAATGTGGTAGCCGATGCCTTGAGCAGGAAGGACAGAGAACCCATTCGAGTAAAATCTATGAATATAATGATTCATAATAACCTTACTACTCAAATAAAGGAGGCGCAACAAGGAGTTTTAAAAGAAGAAAATTTAAAGGATGAAATACCCAAAGGATCGGAGCAGCATCTTAATATTCGGGAAGACGGAACCCGGTATAGGGCTGAAAGGATTTGGGTACCAAAATTTGGAGATATGAGAGAAATGGTACTTAGAGAAGCTCATAAAACCAGATACTCAATACATCCTGGAACGGGGAAGATGTACAAGGATCTCAAGAAACATTTTTGGTGGCCGGGTATGAAAGCCGATGTTTCTAAATACATAGGAGAATGTTTGACGTGTTCTAAGGTCAAAGCTGAGCATCAGAAACCATCAGGTCTACTTCAACAACCCGAAATCCCAGAATGGAAATGGGAAAACATTACCATAGATTTCATCACTAAATTGCCAAGGACTGCAAGTGGTTTTGATACTATTTGGGTAATAGTTGATCATCTCACCAAATCAGCACACTTCCTGCCAATAAGAGAAGATGACAAGATGGAGAAGTTAGCACGACTGTATTTGAAGGAAGTCGTCTCCAGACATGGAATACCAATCTCTATTATCTCTGATAGGGATGGCAGATTTATTTCAAGATTCTGACAGACATTACAGCAAGCATTAGGAACTCTTCTAGACATGAGTACTGCCTATCATCCACAAACTGATGGGCAAAGCGAAAGGACGATACAAACGCTTGAAGACATGCTACGAGCATGTGTTATTGATTTCGGAAACAGTTGGGATCGACATCTACCGTTAGCAGAATTTTCCTACAACAACAGCTACCATTCAAGCATTGAGATGGCGCCGTTTGAAGCACTTTATGGTAGAAAGTGCAGGTCTCCGATTTGTTGGAGTGAAGTGGGGGATAGACAGATTATGGGTCCGGAGATTATACAAGAAACTACCGAGAAGATCATCCAAATTCAACAACGGTTGAAAACCGCCCAAAGTCGACAAAAGAGCTACGCTGACAGTAAAAGAAAAGATATAGAATTTAAAATTGGAGAAATGGTCATGCTTAAAGTTGCACCTTGGAAAGGCATTGTTCGATTTGGTAAACGAGGGAAATTAAATCCAAGGTATATTGGACCATTCAAGATTATTGATCGTGTCGGACCAGTAGCTTACCGACTTAAGTTACCTCAACAACTCGCGGCTGTACATAACACTTTCCACGTCTCAAATTTGAAGAAATGTTTTGCTAAAGAAGATCTCACTATTCCGTTAGATGAAATCCAAATCAACGAAAAACTTCAATTCATCGAAGAACCCGTCGAAATAATGGATCGTGAGGTTAAAAGACTTAAGCAAAATAAGATACCAATTGTTAAGGTTCGATGGAATGCTCGTAGAGGACCCGAGTTCACCTGGGAGCGTGAAGATCAGATGAAGAAGAAATACCCGCATCTATTTCCAGAAGATTCGTCAACACCTTCAACAGCTTAAAAATTCGGGACGAAATTTATTTAACGGGTAGGTACTGTAGTGACCCGAACTTTTCCATGTTTATATATATTAATTGAGATTGATATTTACATGATTAAATGTTTCCAACATGTTAAGCAATCAAACTTGTTAAGACTTGATTAATTGAAATATGTTTCATATAGACAATTGACCACCCAAGTTGACCGGCGATTCACGAACGTTAAAACTTGTAAAAACGACATGACGATATATATATGGATATACATATGGTTAACATGAGATTATGATAAGTAAGTATCTCCATAAGTATATTAACAATGAGTTATATACATATAAACAAGACTACTAACTTAAGGATTTCGAAACGAGACATATATGTAACGATTATCGTTGTAACGACATTTAAATGTATATATATATATCATATTAAGATATATTAATATATCATAATATCATGATAATATAATAATTTAACATCTCATTAGATATAATAAACAATGGGTTAACAACATTAATTGAGATCGTTAACTTAAAGGTTTCAAAACAACGCTTACATGTAACGACTAACGATGACTTAACGACTCAGTTAAAATGTATATACATGTAGTGTATTTAGATGTATTAAAATACTTTTGGAAGACTTCAAGACATATATCAAAACACTCATACTTAACGAAAATGGTTACAGTTACTTTCCCATTCTTTTCTTTCATCAAGAATTCTAGTCGTATTCTTACCCGTATTATACACAGCTTCAAAACGTACTTACTATGGGTATATACCAATAGGAACTAGCATGGGATTCCACTCTTGATTATTTCATGTATGACTAATCAATTTTAACTTCTACCATGAGCTAGTCAACTAACTAGAACTCCTTTTAACCCCACTCACCACTCACCAATTACCACTCATCATTCACTCCATTTCACTTCCAATTCTCTTTCTAATTCTCTCTCAACACACACACACTATTATGAATGTATTTTTCCAGTAGTTAATCATCATCTTCATCAAAAATCACTTCAAGAATCAAGCTATAATCATCATAGGAAGAACACTTCAAGAACACTTCAAAAATCCCTTCAAGTTTACTAATTTACTTCCAAGCTTTCTAATCCATTTCAAGTAATCATCTAAGATCAAGAAACATTTGTTATATACAGTAGGTTATCTTTCTTATTCAAGGTAATATTCATATTCAAACTTTGATTCAATTTCTATAACTATAAACTATCTTAATTCGAGTAAAAATCTTACTTGAACTTGTTTTTGTGTCATGATCCTACTTCAAGAACTTTCAAGCCATCCAAGATCCTTTGAAGCTAGATCATTTCTTGTCATTTCCAGTAGGTTTACCTACTAAACTTGAGGTAGTAATGATGTTCATAACATCATTCGATTCATATATATAAAACTATCTTATTCAAAGGTTTAAACACGTAATCACTAGAACATAGTTTAGTTAATTCTAAACTTGTTCGCAAACAAAAGTTAATCCTTCTAAATTGACTTTTAAAATTAACTAAACACATGTTCTATATCTATATGATATGCTAACTTAATGATTTAAAACCTGGAAACACGAAAAACACCGTAAAACCGGATTTACGCCGTCGTAGTAACACCGCGGGCTGTTTTGGGTTAGTTAATTAAAAACTATGATAAACTTTGATTTAAAAGTTGTTATTCTGAGAAAATGATTTTTATTATGAACATGAAACTATATCCAAAAATTATGGTTAAACTCAAAGTGGAACTATGTTTTCTAAAATGGTCATCTAGACGTCGTTCTTTCGACTGAAATGACTACCTTTACAAAAATGACTTGTAACTTATTTTTCCGACTATAAACCTATACTTTTTCTGTTTAGATTCATAAAATATAGTTCAATATGAAACCATAGCAATTTGATTCACTCAAAACGGATTTAAAATGAAGAAGTTATGGGTAAAACAAGATTGGATAATTTTTCTCATTTTAGCTACGTGAAAATTGGTAACAAATCTATTCCAACCATAACTTAATCAACTTGTATTGTATATTATGTAATCTTGAGATACCATAGACACGTATACAATGTTTCGACCTATCATGTCGACACATCTATATATATTTCGGAACAACCATAGACACTCTATATGTGAATGTTGGAGTTAGCTATACAGGGTTGAGGTTGATTCCAAAATATATATAGTTTGAGTTGTGATCAATACTGAGATACGTATACACTGGGTCGTGGATTGATTCAAGATAATATTTATCGATTTATTTCTGTACATCTAACTGTGGACAACTAGTTGTAGGTTACTAACGAGGACAGCTGACTTAATAAACTTAAAACATCAAAATATATTAAAAGTGTTGTAAATATATTTTGAACATACTTTAATATATATGTATATATTGTTATAGGTTCGTGAATCAACAGTGGCCAAGTCTTACTTCTCGACGAAGTAAAAATCTGTGAAAGTGAGTTATAGTCCCACTTTTAAAATCTAATATTTTTGGGATGAGAATACATGCAGGTTTTATAAATGATTTACAAAATAGACACAAGCACGTGAAACTACATTCTATGGTTGAATTATCGAAATCGAATATGCCCCTTTTTATTAAGTCTGGTAATCTAAGAATTAGGGAACAGACACCCTAATTGACGCGAATCCTAAAGATAGATCTATTGGGCCTAACAAACCCCATCCAAAGTACCGGATGCTTTAGTACTTCGAAATTTATATCATATCCGAAGGGTGTCCCGGAATGATGGGGATATTCTTATATATGCATCTTGTTAATGTCGGTTACCAGGTGTTCACCATATGAATAATTTTTATCTCTATGTATGGGATGTGTATTGAAATATGAAATCTTGTGGTCTATTGTTACGATTTGATATATATAGGTTAAACCTATAACTCACCAACATTTTTGTTGACGTTTTAAGCATGTTTATTCTCAGGTGATTATTAAGAGCTTCCGCTGTCGCATACTTAAATAAGGACGAGATTTGGAGTCCATGCTTGTATGAAATTGTGTAAAAACTGCATTCAAGAAACTTATTTTGTTGTAACATATTTGTATTGTAAACCATTATGAAATGGTCGTGTGTAAACAGGATATTTTAGATTATCATTATTTGATAATCTACGTAAAGCTTTTTAAACCTTTATTGATGAAATAAAGGTTATGGTTTGTTTTAAAATGAATGCAGTCTTTGAAAAACGTCTCATATAGAGGTCAAAACCTCGCAACGAAATCAATTAATATGGAACGTTTTTAATCAATAAGAACGGGACATTTCAACTAGCAGTAAACTTACCAGCAATCTCATTGCTCCTTGGCTAAAATCTCTTCGACAAATCACTATATTTATCTATTGAAGTCTTATCATAAACTCATCGGCATCTTGTAACGAGAATTGTCATACCAATTACCGGGAATTATCAATCAGTATTTTGAACCTCGCAGCGTTACTACATCAATAGTTATATGTATACATGTAACATTTATCTCTTAGAATTATGATCTTCCATTCTGAAATTCTGAATAGTACTCTAGTCTACGAATCAGTTCTTTGAATTTTGAGAAAGCTGATGAAGCAGTGAAAATTGAAGACTGCCTTAACAGTCAGAAGTTTGATAACAAAGAATAGTATGTTGGCAAAGCTCAAAAAGGTTTGGAATCGGAAATTGGATTGAGCAAACCATGAAGGAGGCTGTGGACAAATCACAAAGACCAAACCTGCCTCCAAAGAATCTAAATGAATCAGTCTCTGCTGAAGTCATTAACGAATACCTTGCTTCTGATTCTACACCTTTACGGACAAATATTCTTCATCATCCCTCGATGTTAGAAACTCTAAGATATCATCGTATTTTTCATTATAAATATCCTCGATATTTCTGAAGATATTTTCATAACCAATCTTATCTGAAGTCATTTATCTCTTCGCGTTGTCAGTGTTACATCATATAAGAAACTGTTTAGTTTCTATATTCTGTAAACTTTCTAGTTTAAACTATGAATGTTTTTGAAGTAGTGTTGGGAGCTGAAGCATGAGTTAGTATAATATAATGACACTTGATCAATGTGATTATATTACAGTAAGTCATGCTGAGTTTCTAATGGGACGTGATGATTCATAACGTCATCATGTGCCATGTTACACGACTCTTACATTCTATCTAACCTCTAAACAAATCGAGAACATATATTCTTGATGCCTCTAACCTTCGTGATTCTGGTATTTTAACAAATCAAATCGTGCTATTACGTTTCTCTCTGCTTAGAATATTCTAATCATTCAAAACTCCATACTTACGAATGCTGGGCCATTACTCGCTTTACTAGAGGTCGAGAAGAGAATAAAAAGGCAGAGAGCTTCAAAATATAAGAGAAAATACAAAGCCCAATAACAACATGGAGGTTACAAACTGTGGATATTAATACGAATAGCAATATAAAGACACGGTAGAATTAAGAATAGTATCACCCCAAGGTAATAGTAGAAGTAAACAGATTTTTCTGGTGGAAGATTCAAAAGAAGGATGACAGAAATGATAATTAAGAAAATATCATGGATTAGAACTGGATTAAGCATTTTCATAATCTTTTGGAAGTATGGACTAAGAAAGACAATATAGGAATGGTGAGGATAATGGAACGGAAGAGTTTAATTTATAATGGGAATATCAGACAGAGTAATCGAGGCAAATCACCGTATTTAATTATAGAGATCTTAATTTCCTTACTCCCCAAAGAATCAAGTATTATAGATTTCGAAGATTTTCTTTAATCCCTTGAATTCCAGAATTTAACTATGACTAGTCAAAAGTTATGATGAAACTTGTCTTTCTCATTTCACTATTTTGTAATAGCTTCTTCCGTGCTCTTTGAATAATCGAATTGTTTTATCCATATTACTCAATGATAATAAAACTCTATTTACCAACTCATATCTGTCATGAAAACATTTTTATTGTTATCCATGACCACCTCACTCAAATTTTGGGACGAAATTTCTTTAACGGGTAGGTACTGTGACGACCCGGGAATTTCTGACCAAATTTAAACTTAATCTTTATATGTTTCCGACACGATAAGCAAAGTCTGTAATGTTGGGTCTCAAAAATTTTGGAACGATGTTCATATATTCAATTGACCTTCGACTTCTCTCGACGATTCACGAACCACTATTTATAAATAGATACATATATATTTAAAATATATGAATTTAAAATATAAATTGAAATAATATATGACGTAATTGTTAGAATTAATAATGTAAAATGAAATAATATATAATAACTATTATTTAAAAAAAATAATTATGTTTGTAAATAATGTATAATGAATATATATATATATATATATATATATATATATATATATATATATATATATATATATATATATATATATATATATATATATATATATATAGTTTTGAATTTATTTTGTAAGCAACAATAACGCTCAATTGTCTTTCGATCGATAATAAGTAAGTTAAAATCAAACTTATGTAATTTTAAAATAAACGGTGATTCTTAAATGAGTTCTACAAATTTTAGACTTACTAAAAATGTATTTAGGAACTATTTGTTAAGTTTTAACATTTTTTATATTTCACTCATAAATGAGAGGGACAGTTGATGTAATTTTTATTTTATAAATTAATGATCGAATTTTATACCATAATGACCAAAATAAATAAATATAGTTAATATATATATATATATATATATATATATATATATATATATATATATATATATATATATATATATATATATATATATATATATATATATATATATATATATATATATAACTGACTTACAACGGACTACGATATAATATCCGTATCTGTAAGAAAGACCCAAGATTTGAGGCTGCTATATATGATTTCACACATTCTTTATTTTCAATTATTATTATATGATTATTATTAAAGTTAGAATCTATACCACTTGTCCATTTTAATTGCGTCCGTGAATTGTAATTGAATGTATTATTAGTACTGTGTTTATGATTGAGATTAAAATATGTCAAATGTCAGTACAATAATTAAATCATTTGGCTGTTAGACTGCTTCTCTGCATTATCCTTCCACTTTATGACTATAACAAGTAATATTATATTAATATAATAATAATTATTATTAATATTATAATTAATATTTATTACATAATATATCTACATATCTATATATACATAGAGAGATTTAGATGAAGAAGGAGATCAACCGAGAATTCTTTGGCAACCCACACTGGCCACCATCGTGACCACCTTCCTGCATAATACAACCACCCTAAACCACCTCTACACCACTCACCACCGCCGGAACAACCAATAACCACCACCCACCATTTTTTTCCTTTTCTCCTAATTCGTTTTTCTCTTTCAGCGAGTCACCATCACCAATGTCTATTGCTTCTTTACATTTGTTTTATGTTTCAACAACCACCGCCACCTTTACCATCATTTAAATCCGACTATTGTTGAAGTTCACTGCTACGATTTTGATGATCTATTACCTTCGGTTTTCCACTGCTATTACGTTCCTGTTGCAATGGCTACTACTGTTAAAGTGCTGTTACTTTTGCAGTCGAATAACAAAAAATAAAATGGTGATGATAAATTGAAGAAGACGATGAACAGTACTTAGTCACAAGGTCATGCTTTTTGCGTAGGTTTAGTTTCTATCTCTGTTTTTCATTTTAAACCACCATTAAATCACCAACCTAGCTGCTGCGTTTCTATTACAAGAATGATGAACGTGACTGTGATGATTGAAATGATGATGAGGATGACCGTGATGATTCTATGATGATACATGTATAACGAATAGTGTTGGTGATGATTGGTGATGGTATACGATGGGGAGGATGATGATTAGATTAAAATGGTGTATGTTGATGATAATGATTCGATGTAGGATGATAATGAAACTATGTTGATAATGGTGTTAAAACAATCACGAAGTTTTGATGATGATGAGATATAGATTAGAATAATGGATTCGTGATATATGTGATGGTAAACGGGTTATATATTTTTATTTATGTTACAAACCAGAAAGAAAAGAATGGATCAATAGTTAAGAGTGGTTGCGGGTGAGCGGGAGGTCACTGGTTCGAGCCCGGTCCAGGGAAATTCTTTTTAAGTAAAGCTTTTAAGGGTATACACAATTCCTTTTTTATTATTATTATTATTATTATTATTATTATTATTATTATTATTATTATTATTATTATTATTATTATTATTATTAATATTATTATTGTTATTATTATTATTATTATTATTATTATTATTATTATTATTGTTGTTGTTATTGTTGTTACTTTTATTATTATTGTTATTATATCATAAATTATTATTATTAATATTATTATTGTTATTATTATTATTATTAATATTGTAATCATAAGTAGTATTATTAATATTATCATTATTAATATTAGTTTGATCATTTTAAGTATTATTATTACTATACTAAAATAAGTATTATTATTATTATTAGTATTGTGGTTATGATTATTATTATATATATTATTATCATGAAAATAATACAAGTTATTATTATTTTCATAAATATTATTACTAGTATCATTAAAAATTATCATTTTTAAATTTGCTATTAGTATTATCATTATTTATAAAATTATTATTATTATTATTATTATTATTATTATTATTATTATTATTATTATTATTAGTAAATCATTATTATCTAAATTATCATTTTAACAAATAAATCTTTTGTACACCATATATACTTATTACATATACTAGGATTGTATTAATAATTCACATAACAAACTGATGATATTTCATAAATACAATACTAATCACATATATATGTACACAGATATATTAATATCACTAGTTGTATAAATATTAATCGTTATAAATATATATACACAAAATCGATATATATATATATATATATATATATATATATATATATATATATATATATATATATATATATATATATATATATATATATATATATATATATATATATATATATATATATATACATAATATAATTTAAGATATAATATAAGTATACGTTTTAAAATGGAATTTAGTATAAATTCTATATAACTATAAATATATAAATAATACATGTTAATAAATGAAATTTTGTGATTTACATTATATGTATTAATAAATATACAAATGATATAGGTTCGTGAATCCGAAGTTAACCCTGCATTGTTCAGTATCGTCGTATGAATATTTTTACTACAAAATATTGTACTGTGAGTTTCAATTGCTCCCTTTTTAAATGCTTTTGCAATATATATTTTTGGGACTGAGAATACATGCGCTGCTTTTATAAATGTTTGACGAAATAGACACAAGTATTCAAAAATTACATTCTATGGTTGGATTATCGAAATCGAATATGCCCCTTTTTAGCTTGGTAGCCTAAGAATTAGGGAAATGGCCCCTAATTGACGCGAATCCTAAAGATAGATCTATGGACCTTGACATGTCCCATTCGGGTTACGAATGCTTTAGTACTTCGATTATCATGTCCGATGAGAGTCCCGGAATGATGGGGATATTCTATATGCATCCTGTTAGTTCGGTTATCAAGCGTTCACCATATGAATGATTTTTTATCTCTATGCAGTTTGCGAAATGCCTGATATGAGATGTATATTTATGAGAAACGGAAATGAAAATCTTGTGGTCTATTAAAATTATGGAAATGAATGATTATGATAAACTAATGAATTCACCAACCTTTTGGTTGACACTTTAAAGCATGTTTATTCTCAGGTATGAAAGAAATCTTCCGCTGTGCATTTGCTCATATTAGAGATATTACTTGGAGTCATTCATGACATATTTCAAAAGACGTTGTATTCAAGTCGTTGAGTTCATCAAGATTATTATTAAGTCAATTATAGTTGGATATATTTTGAAATGGTATGCATGCCGTCAACTTTCGATGTAATGAAAGTTTGTCTTTTAAAAACGAATGCAATGTTTGTAAAATGTATCATATAGAGGTCAAGTACCTCGCGATGTAACCAAATGTAATGTATTCGTACAGATTGATTATGACGGGTCGTTATAGTGCAAGTCGGGGAGTACATGTAGTCCATGTACCGATTCTTTTGTAGAGATAGTGGGTAGTCACTTGGTGCTATTTTATGCTTATGTAAGGGATATATATAAGCCATCTATTTACATGAATAAACACAGAAGAAACACGATGTAGTCGTTTGTGGTCTTTCGTTCTTTTGTTTCTTCCGTATTCCTCTTTTACTTATTTAATTTATTGTATAAGTATTTGTTAGTTACTTGTTAAGGGACATGTGTCCCAACAATTGGTATCAAGAGCTAAGGTGCGGCTTCAACTAGGTTCATGTTGTTTGTGGGATGAAATTAAACCGGGGACAAGAAATTGTTAGAACAAGGTGGGTTTGTTTTCTTGGGTTGTGTAACAATTTCATGAGAAGAAACTAGACCGGGGACAAGAAATCGTGATAGCCTATGGCCAAGGTTTGTTTTCTTGGGCGGTGTTAAGAGTTTCTTGGTGCAACTTGATCGGGAAAGTTGAAGCTGTAAACGATGCTGAGAAGTTGTCAAAATTTGTTCGTGATAGGAGACTAACCGGTAGAGGTACAAGAAAATGGTGTAACGTGTTCGTTTTATTTTTTTGGACGGTGTAAAAGGCTCTTGGAACAAATTTGGTGAAGATGATTTATGAAACTGTTAAAAGAGAAGTTGTGTTGGTAAACCATGAAGATGGAGGACTTCAAGGTGGTTTGTTGTTGGCTAGTAAGGAGAAGACATACGGGTGTAATCATTGTGGCAGCGGGCGTTCGAACCGAGATGACTGTGGACGTGACCGGGGATGAGGTCGGGAGTCCGGGTGAGTCAAGATGGTGTTGAACATGTCCGGGAGAGCCACGGTATATATTACATGTGTGGTGAAGGAGTAATTTGTATTAACCGATTAAGGGGGTGATTGTTAGTGTAATCGGTTATGTTACAATTAATGGATGTGTTGCAAATTTGATTTAATACTTTAGGCAGTATTTTAATTAAATGTTAGTCATGGTTTTTAGTTAATTGTTAATAGATGGGTAAAATTAAATGGGGGTACGGTACATGTAGTGCCAGAATATGGACTTGGTTTTTGTTGACCAAGTAGTGCATGGAGAAAATGGCCAGATGAGTAGCAACAAATTAGGAGTACATGGGGTAATCATTTAGTGGGCAGTAAGGTGGTAGTTGTTTTAGTATTTAAGAAAGTTCACGTATTGTAAGTTTATATGAAAAAGAAGTAAAGCAAAATGTAGCCTATTGGTTTTCTTCGCATTTATTTTCAAATGTCTTTTTTTACATTCTGTCATTTCATTTCAATAATTTGGTGAGTATGAGTGTGAGTAATTGGGACCAGTGTCCAACAAAAACACCCTCTCCTACAATATCAAAGATTTATAAATGAACTTGGATCAACCAGATAACACAACTGATATACTCAACTACCAACATAGGTACTATTCCAACGCCCCGATCGAACAAATTCATAGTGAGATAGATAACCCCAACTTTTAGTAATGGAAGTTTAAATTTTCAATAACTTAATTAGTCTTGGCCTATATTTCACATTCGAAAGACTAAAAAAAGAGCAAATCCCGTACCATATTCATTCGGTTGGTACTGTTTCAGTATAGTACTTGTACGGTATCAGTTCAGTTTCGGTACTTAAGTAACGATGCTCACCCCTAGGATCAAGTAGAAAATCATAGATCCTATCTTATGCTAATCATTTCTTCATCTCCCACAACTCAAGTAATTTTTCCACTTTTAATGTTTATATTATGAATTACATAATGACCTCGGATTCTACAGTCAACCCATTGTTTTAACATAAAATCGGTCAACAAAACTCGTCATTATACGTATACAAAAAAGTAAGTAAAAAATATGATATAAATATATAATAAATAAAAAATATAATGTAATAATAATATATAAGGAGAGAGAGTATAACTCAATTACTATTAAATTGATATATACGGAGAGAGAGTATAACTCAATTACTTAACGTATATAGTAACTGTGAAAGGTGTAAATGTGAAGCACCGAAATTTCAGTCCAATTTTACCAAACAAAATATTGATTGAACGTGCACCGTACCCTATATCATTTACTCACAACGTGTCACTTTCGTTTTCCATTTAAGTTCTCATCATCTTCTTTATATATATATCACTTGCAGATGATCTTCTTCTTCACCAATATATTTCTATATATCACTAATTCTCTCTCTACCTATATATTTCTCCTTATCTTCTTCTTCATCAATAAAAAGCTAGGTTTCTTCATTAATAAAAAGGTTGTTGATCAGTAAAGGACGTACTAATTGCAACAAATTAATGGAGTTGGGTAGCATTCTTGATTTTCTTGATAACAAGACCATCTTAGTCACCGGTGCTACGGGTTTTCTTGCTAAAAGTATATATATTCCCTTCTTCTTTCTAGTTAAACTACATCTCTATTTAATTTATTCAAATAAACATATGTATGTATAACGTACTCATGGTACGTAGTGCATGTTATGTGTTATTTACAAATGACATACACTGTAGAGAGGACATTGGATTACATATTATTAGTACATTTTATACCCCAATTGGTGTAACTTGGTGGTTAAGGATTGAAAATCTCTAGTGTAGATTCAAGTTCAATGATCAACATATACATGTTGAATTGTTGTTTCCATAAACTGATTTTTAGAGCCCACATATACATGTTGCTAGATGCTAGGATGAAAAGTTAAGTTATTGAAGATGTCGATATATTTTTATAATGGAAGTATATATGGATTCCAAAAGATATGTGTAAATTGATATTAATATTAATATTCATATTCATATGATATGATAACGTACTTAGTTAACTTTGATTTCTGTATTGTTAGTTTTTGTGGAGAAAATACTTAGGGTTCAACCAAATGTGAACAAGTTATATCTTCTTGTAAGAGCTGCTGATGCAAAGTCCGCCTTGCAGCGCTTTAACACTGAGGTATTTATTATTGGCTTTGAGTATATGTGTGTGTAACAACTTAACGAGATAGGAGTTAAGTACACTTTTGATTTATGACATGCATGTTTCAAGCTAAAGTACGATGAAACATGTACGTCAGCGGGTTTTAGCTTGCAAATGGTGGGTTTTAGCTTGCAAATGGGAATTTCCTCAGCGGGTTTTAGTTTGCAAATGGTGGGTTCTTCCCATATCTTGCAAGGTTCCCTCAGGGGATTTTCCTTAAGTGCGATAAGCTGAGGTTTCTTCCTAACAGGTGTAGGAAGTGAGTGTGACCTGTAATTTTTCTGAATATGATCGAGCGGGTGTGGTTAATGGCAAATAATAAAATAGATCGACAAGGAGCACATATATATACTTTAGCCAAGATTGTGTAGTTAATTATAGGAGAACTTAAGACACTTAGTAACGTTAATAACATGGTTAATTAGAACACGTGATATTGCACACTATTCGGTATAAATAATCACATACAACGTTATGTTGTCTCACTAGCTTGATGTCTAAAGATCTTGAAACCGGCCCTGTCTAAATGTCATTCAATATTCTGATCTAGCCTTATTGGGCATCAGGGTCGTCCCGTTAATTTTATGGGCCTTGTTCGAAAAATAAAAGTGAGCCTTTTGTATACAAATTTTTTTCTTATATAACATAATACTAAGTTTCGAGAATTAAGTATTGGAGCATGAACGTGGAGTATTGGAGCATAATATTGGATTACAGAGTATTCGACATTGATTATGTATCTTATTTTTCGATTTTTTTTATTTTTGTTTATTAACAAATGGACCAAAATATGTAAAAATTAGTCTATATATGTAATGTTAGGATATTTTTTAGGGGCCCTTATAGATGTTGGCCCTGTGCGGCCGCACGGCTTGCACGCCTCAATATCCGGCCTTGTTGGGCATGTGTACATATATAATCCATCTTTTTAGGAAAAGTTAGAATTATTATCTTTGAAAGTGACAAAATGAATTGTTCTACTATAGAATATAGAACCAAATCCAAAGATGTAATAAATTGATTTCGTTTGTCAGTTTATCTCACATTTGAAGAATATATATTTCAAGAATATATAAATATATGGTAGTTCAGTTTAGCAATAAAGTCAAAAACAATATTCAAATCTAGTTAGTTTATTAGCAACATCATAGAAAACTTTATTTACTAATCTGTTTTTCCTTTTTTGCGTGATATATATAGGCTGTGGCAAAGGACTTGTTTAAAGTCTTAAAAGAGAAGTATGGAACAAATCTACAAATGTTCTTGTCGGAAAAAGTTATTCCGGTGGCAGGAGACATCACCTATGAAAATTTGGGAATAAAGGATGCCAATTTGATTGAAAAGATGTGTAAAAGCGTTGATGTTGTTGTGAATGTAGCTGCCACCACCAACTTTGATGAAAGGTACAACTACCTTCATAAACATTAACTATTAAATCTACTCAAAGACTAACCTGTCGTTTGATCAAAAATAGTTAATGTTAAGTTTGATGTTTGTATACCTAATTTCGATAATCATCCTAAAATAAACTAGTGGTTGGGAACGTAAGTAGATTTAATAAAAATTGTTGCCATGAATATTCAGATTACATCAAAGTAAAAAAATATTCTTCCTCTTAAATAACTCGAACAAATAAAACTTTATCAAGGAAGAAAATGAAGAACTTATTTTCGAAATAACAGAACTCATAAACGAACATTTTGTTTTGTATAGATATTGCATAAATATGCAGCTAACCATTTTATGCAATTGTGAGGATTTATAAAGAGACTGACTTCATACAATGATATCGATTGATCTTATTTTTGTTTTTAATGTGTGGAATTATATAATAAAAAAAAATTATTTATTGCAGATACGACATTGCCTTTGCTTTGAACATATTTGGAGCTAAAAATGTTTTGAATTTTGCTGCCAAATGTGTCAAAATAAAATTGCTTCTTCATGTATCAACCGGTTAGTTTACACTCCTATTAATTAGACTACATTATTATCCTTTCTTTATTAGTTGAATTTAAATAAAATAAAATAAAAACTACTCATTTCTTAGACCGTTACAAAATGATGAAAACTTATATTTTCTCTAGCTTATGTCTCTGGTGAGACACCGGGGCTTATACTAGAAACACCATATCGTTTGGGAGAGGCGCTTAATGGTGCACCTGGGCTAGACATTAACACGGAGAAGAAGATCATCGACGAAAAATTAAAAGAACTTAGCTCTGACGAAAATGCTACCGACAAATCCATCACATTAACTATGAAAGATTTGGGCATTGAAAGGTATAAAAAAAAATCCTTTTTTGTTCGATGAGGCACACACTCGAAGGGTGAAAGCAATGAATATTCAAATTAAAATGTTCTCACTAATATATATTGTTTTGTTTATAATGATTAAAGGGCAAATAAATTTGGGTGGCCAAATACCTACGTTTTTACAAAGGCATTAGGAGAAATGCTTTTAGGAAGCTTGAAAGAAAATATGCCACTAGTCATTCTTCGGCCTACGATCATCCTAAGCACATATAAAGAACCCTTCCCAGGTTGGATCGAAGGCATAAGGTACGCATATAAATCTTCCATTTTCAAAAATCGCTAAACGATGTTATAAGAAGGGAATTGATATATCCCTCATCCAAATTACTTCTTTCACCATAAACTGTGCATTAATAGGTTGTACTGTACAACTAAATAATGCATAGATGTGGTGGATGAAGTAATTTGGATGGTGGATATTTCATTACCCTTATAAGAAGACAAAATTATGTGGACAGTATGCTAAGTTTATGCCCTCAGTGGACAATCCTCGTGATTTGCAACTCTTGCGTATACAGTCTCTGAGACTAACGGACGTTAATATTCTTCATTAACTTGTGTCACACGTCATGCATATGAGGGTATTTGAGTCATCTCCTTTTATATTCACCCATTACCTTTCGCTTTCCTTTGCCTTTCACACCTACCTGCAACCCATTATTAATGAAATCATATTATCGAACTTCACTTTATTTTTCTTATCTACTTATGAAATTGCACAATAAATATAGAACAACTATAAAAACAATAGTGGACTATAAATATAGAAAATAGTGGACTATAAATATAGAACGAAGAGGGTATTAGAGTAAGAAAAACTATGGAAAAAGATAAAGAAAAAAAATGAATGACAAAAATATCCTCATGTCCAAAGCATGTGATGCCTATTAATGGGGTTTTTTAACGTCCGTCAGTCTCAGGAACTGCTCACATTAAATGTGCAAACCACAAGGACTCCTCAAGCATAAAAAAAGTTTAGAGACTGAGAGTGAAATCTTAACAACCCAGAGGGACTGTTCGCATAATTTGTCATGTAAGAATAAGAACTAAATGAGATTTGAATTTGAAAACTACAGGACAATTGATAGTTTGGCTGTTGGTTATGGAAAAGGCAGGTTATCTTGTTTTCTTGGAGATCCCGAATCCACAATTGACGTGGTGGGTATTTTAAACATGTTCATTTCATCGGTCTAACAAGCTTTTTACTAAATTAAATTAAAATTTTAAATTTTATGACAGATACCGGCAGACATGGTAGTGAATGCTATGATCGCGACAATAGTAGCTCATGCGAATCAACCATGTGAAATAATATACCATGTTGGATCTTCGGTATCAAACCCTTTGAAGTACAAAAGAATTCAAGAAAGTGGTTATCATTATTTTACAAGACACCCATGGGTTAACAAAACTGGCAATCCAATTATTGTTGGCAAGATTAAGGTGTTGAATTCCATGGATAGCTTTCATAGATACTTTTCTCTTCGTTATATGATTCCGTTACAGGTACAACTTAATGCTAATTAACTAACTAGTGTGACATCGCGTTAATTAACATTTAATGACTTACTGTGCGATTTCAGGGTTTGCAAGTTGTGAATTCAGCGTTATGTAATGTATTCAATGGAACATATTTGGATCTTAAAAGAAAGATCAGCTTTGTTCTTAGAGTGGTGGACTTGTACAAACCATATTTGTTCTCAAAAAGCTTGTAAGTTTTCTTAGTCTAGTAATTATAATTATTGTTTATTCGTTTTTAATTCGTATATAACATTTTATTGTTCTGTTTGTGCTGATAGTTACGATGATATGAATACTGAGAGATTGCGCCAAGCGGTAAGAGAAAACGAAGTTGAATGCGGTATATTCTATTTTGATCCCAAAATAATTGATTGGGATAACTACTTTCAGCATACACATCTTCCTGGTGCCGTGAAACATGTATTTAATTAAATGATCAATGTATTGAGCTCATCATTATGAGTTATTTTTCAAATTGTATGTAATTTCGTATTTTCCTTATAAGTTTCGTGAGTTGATGTTTATTTGATTGTAGTCGTTGAACGTGTATTCTATAGACGAACTAAGGACTAAAAGTTTCTTTTATGTAATTTCTTTGAATAAATTAATGCATTAATAAGCACTTGTCAAAGAGTTTTAGTAATTTGGTATTCAATGAGTTTTTCGAACAAAAAATTAGATGAAACATTTGGGGTTATTTCATGTTACTTTTTATCTACATTATTGAATCCTGCTTAATAATAAATTTATGACGTTTATGATAAAAGGGCTTATTGTCTAACATGTGAGGAGCCCTTCAATTAACAAGTTGATGGTTCAAGTCTCGTAGTATCCATGGTATATTTGTGAATAAATTCGTGTCATTTGTGTAAATTTAACTTTAAAAATTTTAAAATAAATTTATGCTAAAGTTGCAAAGATTATATAATAAAGGCTTATCATACAACATGAATCGTTAAAGCAAACTAGAGTAGAAACTCGATAAATTAATACTCGATTATGTAATAAACTCTCTAAGATAATATTTTGCCGGTTCCGACTCGGGGATAGGATGCTAAATTAATAATTCGCTAAAATTATAAGATAATACAATTTTGATAATTTCTTTAGACCCTATATAAAATATAAATTAATAATTCCTTATACGGTATATAGCATATTACATGAATTATTTATGAAGGTTTCTTGAAAAATGACTCAATTGTCTTTTGTTTTTGTTGAAATCAATTTTTCCTTGAATCTCGTCTCTAATTTTTCTTAGCATGGTAAGAACTTCTGGTGTTGTTTTCTCATAGCTCAACAAGAAATTATTCAATGTGATTGCCGCTTTAATAGCTTCGTTTCGCGAAGGGGGCTCCATTGTAGAACTTTATCATCTTCTTCATCGATATCATCTTTATTAATTCCAATAACGCTTTCAATAATTTCTTCATCAGTCAACAACTGTGCAACCACATTTTCTTTTGGGTGAGTCAGAACATCTTCGACATCCATTGCATTGCGATAACCCAACTCTTTGATCAAATTCTGGAGTTCTTGATTGCTTTCACCACCTTCATCTGAGTTCTCAAAAGTCATGTTATCTGTTGATCGAAGTTTACAATGACGAAAGCAGTCCGCAATTGTATTTGCACGAACATCCATAGTCCATGCTGAAATTGCAAGATTCATTGCATCTAATACATTTATTTTTGCTGGATTTGAAACCCCTAATTCATAACCCTCCAAAAGGCTTCTATAAAATCGACGACGATAATGCATCTTAAAAGCTCGTATGATCCCCGCGTCACAAGGTTGAATTTTTGAAGTTATGTTGGGTGGCAAAAAAAAATAATTCAACATTTCGTAATCCTTCAATAATTTTTGGATGAGCAGGCAATTATCCACAATCAAGAGAATTTTTCTTCCAACCATTTTTTTTATCAATTTGGCGAACATATTCTTCAAATAACACACCAGTCATCCAAGCTCGTTTGTTAGCAAGGTACTCACAGTTCAGACTGTTCAAGTTTACATTCTTGAAGCACCTTGGTTTAGCATATTTCGCAATAATCCATAAAGGAAGTTTTTCTGAACCGTCCTCATTACAGCAAATAGCAACAGTTAGTCTTTTGATATCGGCTAAAAAGTCACGTTTTCACCCCGGTATTAAGGTCCAAAAACAAGAAATATTCGAACTTTGTTGGCAAAATACCCACTTTGTCAGTTAAAATTGAAGAACAAGTAATTATGAAGACGGTGCAAAAAGAATCAAGAGAATCGGAGCTAAAACGAAGATTCTAGAGCGAAAACGGTGAAAGGCAAGAAATCAAGTTACGATCCAGCGAATCAAGACTGATCAGGCACAAAAATGGCTTGCCAGTATGGCGAACGGCCTGCCAAACGGTCCAGCAAACGGCCCCAAGAAACGGTTTGCCTGGCAACCGGCTTGCCAAATACGGCCTGCCAAACGGCTTAGGCAAAAATTTTGTCTATTTAAAGGGTCCTTGTCATTCATTCCAACACACACTTCAATTCACTTCTTTCTCTCTGTTGTACAATATTAGTCATACTCTCAAGCAAGGTTGCAAAATTCGCTATTCGGAGATTAATCGGTCGGGACATTGGAAAGATTAATTGGAAAATCGGGGATTAATCAGAGATTAATCAGATTGTACTGTATACATTTAAATATTAATTTTTAAAAATTATATGTGTAAATATATAAAAAAACCATAAATATAAAAATTAGCTTTAACATAATTGTCTAAAATTGTTCATTTTGCTTCAAAACTATAAAGTTTTCGTTTAAATTCATGTTAAAATGTTAACTATTTTTTACTTTGACCGATTTTGGTTATCAAATTCGGTTTTGACTCATCAATTGGCGTTGACCGTTTAATTAAACGGATTTTTGGAAATCGGAACGGATTCCTCTTAAAAATGATTAATCGGAGATTAATCGGCGAGTAATCGGGTTTTTCACAACACTGCTCTCAAGGACTTCGATGAAATGTCCCGTTCATATTGATTATAAACGTTCCATATTAATTGATTTCGTTGCGAGGTTTTGACCTCTATATGAGACGTTTTTCAAAGACTGCATTCGATTTTAAAACAAACCATAACCTTTAAAATATTACGACGATTATCAAATAATGATAATCTAAAATATAGCGTTTTTCACACGACCATTACATAATAGTTTACAATAATATTACACATCAACATAAATCTTCGAATGCAGTTTTTAAACAATATTATACAAGCATGGACTCCAAATCTTGTCCTTAATTTAGTATGCAACAGCGGAAGCTCTTAATAATCACCTAAGAATAAACATGCTTAAAACGTCAACAAAATTGTTGGTGAGTTATAGGTTTAACCTACATATTATTAAATCATAATAATAGACCACAAGATTTCATTTTTATATCACATCTCTTATCAGGCATTTCGCAAACTGCATAGAGATAAAAATCATTCATATGTTGAACACCTGGTAACTGACATTAACTTAATGCATAGAATATCCCCAAAACAGAGCGTCTCGTCTGTATAATAATCTCGAAGTACTAAACCATCCATAACCTGAATGGGGGTTGTTAAGCCCAATAGATCTATCTTTAGGATTCGCGTCAATTAGGGGTCATTTGTAGTGACCCGAACTTTTCCATGTTTATATATATTAATTGAGATTGATATTTATATGATTAAATGTTTCCAACATGTTAAGCAATCAAACTTTTTAAGACTTGATTAATTGAAATAGGTTTCATATAGACAATTGACCACCCAAGTTGACCGGTGATTCACGAACGTTAAAACTTGTAAAAAAACTATATGATGACATATATATGGTTATATGTATAGTTAACATGATATTATGATAAGTAAACATATCATTAATTATATTAACAATGAACTACATATGTAAAAACAAGACTACTAACTTAATGATTTTGAAACGAGACATATATGTAACGTTTATCGTTGTAACGACATTTAATGTATATATATCATATTAAGAGATATTCGTACATCATAATATCATGATAATATAATAATTTAAAATCTCTTTTGATATTATAAACATTGGGTTAACAACATTTAACAAGATCGTTAACCTAAAGGTTTCAAAACAACACTTACATGTAACGACTAACGATGACTTAACGACTCAGTTAAAATGTATATACATGTAGTGTTTTAATATGTATTTATACACTTTTGAAAGACTTAAATACACTTATCAAAATACTTCTACTTAACAAAAATGCTTACAATTACATTCTCGTTCAGTTTCATCAACAATTCTACTCGTATGCACCCGTATTCGTACTCGTACAATACACAGCTTTTAGATGTATGTACTATTGGTATATACACTCCAATGATCAGCTCTTAGCAGCCCATGTGAGTCACCTAACACATGTGGGAACCATCATTTGGCAACTAGCATGAAATATCTCATAAGATTACAAAAATATGAGTAATCATTCATGACTTATTTACATGAAAACAAAATTACATATCCTTTATATCTAATCCATACACCAACGACCAAAAACACCTACAAACACTTTCATTCTTCAATTTTATTCATCTAATTGAACTCTCTCAAGTTCTATCTTCAAGTTCTAAGTGTTCTTCATAAATTCCAAAAGTTCTAGTTTCATAAAATCAAGAATACTTTCAAGTTTGCTAGCTCACTTCCAATCTTGTAAGGTGATCATCCAACCTCAAGAAATCTTTGTTTCTTACAGTAGGTTATCATTCTAATACAAGGTAATAATCATATTCAAACTTTGGTTCAATTTCTATAACTATAACAATCTTATTTCAAGTGATGATCTTACTTGAACTTGTTTTCGTGTCATGATTTTGCTTCAAGAACTTTGAGCCATCCAAGGATCCATTGAAGCTAGATCCATTTTTCTCTTTTCCAGTAGGTTCATCCAAGGAACTTAAGGTAGTAATGATGTTCATAACATCATTCGATTCATACATATAAAGCTATCTTATTCGAAGGTTTAAACTTGTAATCACTAGAACATAGTTTAGTTAATTCTAAACTTGTTCGCAAACAAAAGTTAATCCTTCTAAATTGACTTTTAAAATCAACTAAACACATGTTCTATATCTATATGATATGCTAACTTAATGATTTAAAACCTGGAAACACGAAAAACACCGTAAAACCGGATTTACGCCGTCGTAGTAACACCGCGGGCTGTTTTGGGTTAGTTAATTAAAAACTATGATAAACTTTGATTTAAAAGTTGTTATTCTGAGAAAATGATTTTTATTATGAACATGAAACTATATCCAAAAATTATGGTTAAACTCAAAGTGGAAGTATGTTTTCTAAAATGGTCATCTAGACGTCGTTCTTTCGACTGAAATGACTACCTTTACAAAAACGACTTGTAACTTATTTTTCCGACTAGAAACCTATACTTTTTTTGTTTAGATTCATAAAATAGAGTTCAATATGAAACCATATCAATTTGATTCACTCAAAACGGATTTAAAATGAAGAAGTTATGGGTAAAACAAGATTGGATAATTTTTCTCATTTTAGCTACGTGAAAATTGGTAACAAATCTATTCCAACCATAACTTAATCAACTTGTATTATATATTATGTAATCTTGAGATACCATAGACACGTATACAATGTTTCGACCTATCATGTCGACACATCTATATATATTTCGGAACAACCATAGACACTCTATATGTGAATGTTGGAGTTAGCTATACAGGGTTGAGGTTGATTCCAAAATATATATAGTTTGAGTTGTGATCAATACTGAGATACGTATACACTGGGTCGTGGATTGATTCAAGATAATATTTATCGATTTATTTCTGTACATCTAACTGTGGACAACTAGTTATAGGTTACTAACGAGGACAGCTGACTTAATAAACTTAAAACATCAAAATATATTAAAAGTGTTGTAAATATATTTTGAACATACTTTAATATATATGTATATATTGTTATAGGTTCGTGAATCAACAGTGGCCAAGTCTTACTTCCCGACGAAGTAAAAATTTGTGAAAGTGAGTTATAGTCCCACTTTTAAAATCTAATATTTTTGGGATGAGAATACATGCAGGTTTTATAAATGATTTACAAAATAGACACAAGTACGTGAAACTACATTCTATGGTTGAATTATCGAAATCGAATATGCCCCTTTTTATTAAGTCTGGTAATCTAAGAATTAGGGAACAGACACCCTAATTGACGCGAATCCTAAAGATAGATCTATTGGGCCTAACAAACCCCATCCAAAGTACCGGATGCTTTAGTACTTCGAAATTTATATCATATCCGAAGGGTGTCCCGGAATGATGGGGATATTCTTATATATGCATCTTGTTATTGTCGGTTACCAGGTGTTCACCATATGAATGATTTTTATCTCTATGTATGGGATGTGTATTGAAATATGAAATCTTGTGGTCTATTGTTACGATTTGATATATATAGGTTAAACCTATAACTCACCAACATTTTTGTTGACGTTTTAAGCATGTTTATTCTCAGGTGATTATTAAGAGCTTCCGCTGTCGCATACTTAAATAAGGACAAGATTTGGAGTCCATGCTTGTATGATATTGTGTAAAAACTGCATTCAAGGAACTTATTTTGTTGTAACATATTTGTATTGTAAACCATTATGTAATGGTCGTGTGTAAACAGGATATTTTAGATTATCATTATTTGATAATCTACGTAAAGCTTTTTAAACCTTTATTGATGAAATAAAGGTTATGGTTTGTTTAAAAATGAATGCAGTCTTTGAAAAACGTCTCATATAGAGGTCAAAACCTCGCAACGAAATCAATTAATATGGAACGTTTTTAATCAATAAGAACGGGACATTTCAGTTGGTATCCGAGCGTTGGTCTTAGAGAACCAGAAAATTTGCATTAGTGTGTCTTATCGAGTTTGTTAGGATGCATTAGTGAGTCTGGACTTCGACCGTGTTTTCTTTAAAAATGATTGCTTAACATTTTTGTTGGAAACTATATATTTTTAACATATGAATATTATGTGATATATTAATCTCTTAACGTGTTTGATATTATGTGATAGATGTCTACCTCTAAAACAAGTCCCATTGACTCACCTAATAATAATGAAGAGTCAAATGTAAATTGGAATGATTTGTGGACTGATTCACAAGTTCCCGAAGAGGAACCGGAAGAAGAGTCGGAACCGGAAGAAGAATCGGAACCAGAAGAAGAATCGGAACCGGATGAAGAAATAGAACCGGTGGGGGAAATAATAAAACGGTTAAGTAAAAGAAAATCCTCAACCAACCGACCAAAGTTAATTATGGTCAATGGTGTTTCCGCCAAGGAAGCAAAATATTGGGAGGATTACCAATTCTCCGATGAATCGGATTCCGACGAGAATTCCGATGATGTTATAGAAATTACCCCAACTGAATTTAAAAAGGCAAAAGAAAATAATAAGGGAAAGGGCATAAAAATAGAGAAATCTAATTCCAACCCCGATGAACTTTATATGTATCGTCAACCCCCGAAGTCCTTAAGTTGTAACAATGACCCGGGAACCTCTAAACCACCAGGTTTTTCTAAACCAATGTGGACAACGACGGCTCGTATTAGGGGAACATCATATATCCCTAGAAACTTGGCAAAACGAACCAAAACCGAAGAAGAAGAAACGAGCGAGTCGGAATAAGATAGTTGTATTCGTGTGGTGTAATATATGGAATATAGTGTTCTTATGCTTTATGATATATGTAAAAATTGCTTGTATTAATAAGTATTTTTTTATGAATCTAACTCTTGTCTATTTTACAGTTTAAAAACACAAAATGGATAGACAACCCAATATTTTAAGAGACCTACCCGGAGACATGATTGATGAAATCTTGTCTAGAGTCGGCCAGAATTCTTCGGCACAACTATTTAAGGCGAGATCAGTTTGTAAGACATTCGAAGAACGTTCCAAGAATGTCTTGGTTTATAAGAGACTTTCGTTTGAAAGATGGGGGATATCACATTGGGAAACCCATAAGTTACGATGTGTTTACTTTGACGCATATATTGCGGGGAACCCAAATGCTATTTTACGCAACGGGTTAAGAAATTATTTTGACTCAATATATCCGAATATTGGACTTCGTGATTTAGAAAAAGCGGCTAACATGCAACATAAAGAAGCATGTTATGCTTACGGATTAGTAATGTTCGCTTCTCACCAAAGTGAGAACAAGAACATCGGGCTACAACTATTAAACAAAACGTTTCCACAAGTGACGGAGTCGGTAATTGGGGTAAGAAATGAGGTTTTTAGATTATTACGGGACTGTTGGACATTACGTAACCCTCGTCCCTTTGATGACGTTACAACACGCTGTCTTATCAACGGCCATAACGGTTATGTTGCACAAGACCAAGGATGGGAAGTAGTCCTAGTAAAACCAGAATGCATGACTTGTTTCTGGACGTATGAATTACGTGTCTTTATTGCCTTTGCTGAACGACTTGTGTACTAGCTAGAATTGTCTTCACAACTATCTTGTATCAAAGTTATTGTGTGCTATATTTCATGCTTTATGTAAAATAAGCGGTATTGTAAGTTTGTAAAATATTGTATAAAAGTTTGAACGCGAAATATTATTATAATCAGTTTTTCATATAGAATTGTAGTAGTTGAATTGTATATTAGCTACTAAGTATGAACTTAACGGGTAGGTACTACCCGAATTTAAACTTATAAAACGCTAATATGAAGAAAAAGCTTTTATAAATGAGTTCATATTATGCTACGAAATACTATTAACTACTCTTAATATTCTGTATGATTAACTTGTTCCATTTAACTATTTTGAAGGAAATGGCACCGACTACTCGACACACCGTGAATATGAATGAAGAGGAATTCCGTACTTTTCTAGCTTCAAACATAGCCGCAGTACAGGCTGCGCTACATACCAACAATAACCTTGGATCTAGCAGTACAGGAAATCGTGTAGGATGCACCTACAAAGAATTCACTGCCTGCAAACCTTTGGAATTTGATGGAACCGAAGGACCGATCGGATTGAAACGGTGGACCGAGAAGGTTGAATCGGTGTTTGCCATAAGTAAGTGTACTGAAGAGGACAAAGTGAAGTACGCTACGCATACCTTCACAGGTTCTGCGTTAACATGGTGGAATACCTATCTAGAGCAAGTGGGACAAGATGATGCGTACGCACTACCGTGGTCAGCATTCAAGCACTTGATGAACGAGAAGTACCGTCCCAGAACCGAGGTCAATAAGCTCAAGACAGAACTTAGAGGGTTACGAACCCAAGGATTTGATATTACCACGTACGAAAGACGATTCACAGAATTGTGCCTATTGTGTCCGGGAGCATTCGAAGATGAGGAAGAGAAGATCGACGCGTTTGTGAAAGGATTACCGGAAAGAATCCAAGAAGATATAAGTTCACACGAGCCCGCCTCCATACAACAGGCATGTAGAATGGCTCACAAACTAGTGAACCAGATTGAAGAAAGAATTAAAGAACAGACTGCTGAAGAGGCCAATGTGAAGCAAGTCAAAAGAAAGTGGGAGGAAAACGGTGATAAGACTCACCAATACAACAACAACAGCAATTACAACAATAATCGCAACAATTATCCCAACAATCGCAACATCAATCGCAACTACAACAAACGGCCCAACAACAACAACAACAACAACAACAACAGCAACTACAACAATCATCCCAACAACAATAATAACCGCAACAACAACAACAATCAGAAGCAACTATGCCAAAGGTGTGAAAAGAATCACTCGGGGTTCTGCACCAAATTTTGCAACAAGTGTAAAAGAAATGGTCATAGCGCGGCGAAGTGTGAGGTCTACGGACCAGGGGTTAATAGAACGAAAGGAACAAATGGTGTCGGAACGAGTAATGGCGGAGCAATTAGTGTCGGAGCAAGTTATGCCAATGTAGTTTGTTATAAATGTGGAAAACCAGGCCACATTATTAGAAATTGCCCGAACCAGGAGAACACGAATGGACAAGGCCGTGGAAGAGTTTTCAATATTAATGCGGTAGAGGCACAGGAAGACCCGGAGCTTGTTACGGGTACGTTTCTTATTGACAATAAATCTGCTTACGTTTTATTTGATTCGGGTGCGGATAGAAGCTATATGAGTAGAGATTTTTGTGCTAAATTAAGTTGTCCATTGACGCCTTTGGATAGTAAATTTTTACTCGAATTAGCAAATGGTAAATTAATTTCAGCAGATAATATATGTCGGAATCGAGAAATTAAACTGGTTAGCGAAACATTTAAGATTGATTTGATACCAGTAGAGTTAGGGAGTTTTGATGTGATAATCGGTATGGACTGGTTGAAAGAAGTGAAAGCGGAGATCGTTTGTTACAAAAATGCAATTCGCATTATACGAGAAAAAGGAAAACCCTTAATGGTGTACGGAGAAAAGGGCAACACGAAGCTACATCTTATTAGTAATTTGAAGGCACAAAAACTAATAAGAAAAGGTTGCTATGCTGTTCTAGCACACGTCGAGAAAGTACAAACTGAAGAAAAGAGCATCAATGATGTTCCCATTGCAAAAGAATTTCCCGATGTATTTCCGAAAGAATTACCGGGATTACCCCCACATCGATCCGTTGAATTTCAAATAGATCTTGTACCAGGAGCTGCACCAATAGCTCGTGCTCCTTACAGACTCGCACCCAGCGAGATGAAAGAACTGCAAAGCCAATTACAAGAACTTTTAGAGCGTGGTTTCATTCGACCAAGCACATCACCGTGGGGAGCTCCTGTTTTGTTTGTCAAGAAGAAAGATGGTACATTCAGGTTGTGTATCGACTACCGAGAGTTGAACAAACTTACCATCAAGAACCGCTACCCACTACCGAGAATCGACTACTTATTTGATCAACTACAAGGCTCGTCTGTTTATTCAAAGATTGACTTACGTTCCGGGTATCATCAAATGCGGGTGAAAGAAGATGATATTCCAAAGACTGCTTTCAGAACACGTTACGGTCATTACGAGTTTATGGTCATGCCGTTTGGTTTAACTAATGCACCAGCTGTGTTCATGGACCTTATGAACCGAGTGTGTGGACCATACCTTGACAAGTTTGTCATTGTTTTCATTGATGACATACTTATTTACTCAAAGAATGACCAAGAACACGGTGAACATTTGAGAAAGGTGTTAGAAGTATTGAGGAAGGAAGAATTGTACGCTAAGTTTTCAAAGTGTGCATTTTGGTTGGAAGAAGTTCAATTCCTCGGTCACATAGTGAACAAAGAAGGTATTAAGGTGGATCCGGCAAAGATAGAAACTGTTGAAAAGTGGGAAACCCCGAAAACTCCGAAACACATACGCCAGTTTTTAGGACTAGCTGGTTACTACAGAAGGTTCATCCAAGACTTTTCCAGAATAGCAAAACCCTTGAGTGCATTAACGCATAAAGGGAAGAAATTTGAATGGAATGATGAACAAGAGAAAGCGTTTCAGTTATTGAAGAAAAAGCTAACTACGGCACCTATATTGTCATTGCCTGAAGGGAATGATGATTTTGTGATTTATTGTGATGCATCAAAGCAAGGTCTCGGTTGTGTATTAATGCAACGAACGAAGGTGATTGCTTATGCGTCTAGACAATTGAAGATTCACGAACAAAATTATACGACGCATGATTTGGAATTAGGCGCGGTTGTTTTTGCATTAAAGACTTGGAGGCACTACTTATATGGGGTCAAAAGTATTATATATACCGACCACAAAAGTCTTCAACACATATTTAATCAGAAACAACTGAATATGAGGCAGCGTAGGTGGATTGAATTATTGAATGATTACGACTTTGAGATTCGTTACCACCCGGGGAAGGCAAATGTGGTAGCCGATGCCTTGAGCAGGAAGGACAGAGAACCCATTCGAGTAAAATCTATGAATATAATGATTCATAATAACATTACTACTCAAATAAAGGAGGCGCAACAAGGAGTTTTAAAAGAGGGAAATTTAAAGGATGAAATACCCAAAGGATCGGAGAAGCATCTTAATATTCGGGAAGACGGAACCCGGTATAGGGCTGAAAGGATTTGGGTACCAAAATTTGGAGATATGAGAGAAATGGTACTTAGAGAAGCTCATAAAACCAGATACTCAATACATCCTGGAACGGGGAAGATGTACAAGGATCTCAAGAAACATTTTTGGTGGCCGGGTATGAAAGCCGATGTTGCTAAATACGTAGGAGAATGTTTGACGTGTTCTAAGGTCAAAGCTGAGCATCAGAAACCATCAGGTCTACTTCAACAACCCGAAATTCCGGAATGGAAATGGGAAAACATTACCATGGATTTCATCACTAAATTGCCAAGGACTGCAAGTGGTTTTGATACTATTTGGGTAATAGTTGATCGTCTCACCAAATCAGCACACTTCCTACCAATAAGAGAAGATGACAAGATGGAGAAGTTAGCACGACTGTATTTGAAGGAAGTCGTCTCCAGACATGGAATACCAATCTCTATTATCTCTGATAGGGATGGCAGATTTATTTCAAGATTCTGGCAGACATTACAGCAAGCATTAGGAACTCGTCTAGACATGAGTACTGCCTATCATCCACAAACTGATGGGCAGAGTGAAAGGACGATACAAACGCTTGAAGACATGCTACGAGCATGTGTTATTGATTTCGGAAACAGTTGGGATCGACATCTACCGTTAGCAGAATTTTCCTACAACAACAGCTACCATTCAAGCATTGAGATGGCGCCGTTTGAAGCACTTTATGGTAGAAAGTGCAGGTCTCCGATTTGTTGGAGTGAAGTGGGGGATAGACAGATTACGGGTCCGGAGATTATACAAGAAACTACCGAGAAGATCATCCAAATTCAACAACGGTTGAAAACCGCCCAAAGTCGACAAAAGAGCTACGCTGACATTAAAAGAAAAGATATAGAATTTGAAATTGGAGAGATGGTCATGCTTAAAGTTGCACCTTGGAAAGGCGTTGTTCGATTTGGTAAACGAGGGAAATTAAATCCAAGGTATATTGGACCATTCAAGATTATTGATCGTGTCGGACCAGTAGCTTACCGACTAGAGTTACCTCAACAACTCGCGGCTGTACATAACACTTTCCACGTCTCGAATTTAAAGAAATGTTTTGCTAAAGAAGATCTCACTATTCCGTTAGATGAAATCCAAATCAACGAAAAACTTCAATTCATCGAAGAACCCGTCGAAATAATGGATCGTGAGGTTAAAAGACTTAAGCAAAACAAGATACCAATTGTTAAGGTTCGATGGAATGCTCGTAGAGGACCCGAGTTCACCTGGGAGCGTGAAGATCAGATGAAGAAGAAATACCCGCATCTATTTCCAGAAGATTCGTCAACACCTTCAACAGCTTAAAATTTCGGGACGAAATTTATTTAACGGGTAGGTACTGTAGTGACCCGAACTTTTCCATGTTTATATATATTAATTGAGATTGATATTTATATGATTAAATGTTTCCAACATGTTAAGCAATCAAACTTTTTAAGACTTGATTAATTGAAATAGGTTTCATATAGACAATTGACCACCCAAGTTGACCGGTGATTCACGAACGTTAAAACTTGTAAAAAAACTATATGATGACATATATATGGTTATATGTATAGTTAACATGATATTATGATAAGTAAACATATCATTAATTATATTAACAATGAACTACATATGTAAAAACAAGACTACTAACTTAATGATTTTGAAACGAGACATATATGTAACGTTTATCGTTGTAACGACATTTAATGTATATATATCATATTAAGAGATATTCGTACATCATAATATCATGATAATATAATAATTTAAAATCTCTTTTGATATTATAAACATTGGGTTAACAACATTTAACAAGATCGTTAACCTAAAGGTTTCAAAACAACACTTACATGTAACGACTAACGATGACTTAACGACTCAGTTAAAATGTATATACATGTAGTGTTGTAATATGTATTTATACACTTTTGAAAGACTTAAATACACTTATCAAAATACTTCTACTTAACAAAAATGCTTACAATTACATTCTATTTCAGTTTCATCAACAATTCTACTCGTATGCACCCGTATTCGTACTCGTACAATACACAGCTTTTAGATGTATGTACTATTGGTATATACACTCCAATGATCAGCTCTTAGCAGCCCATGTGAGTCACCTAACACATGTGGGAACCATCATTTGGCAACTAGCATGAAATATCTCATAAGATTACAAAAATATGAGTAATCATTCATGACTTATTTACATGAAAACAAAATTACATATCCTTTATATCTAATCCATACACCAACGACCAAAAACACCTACAAACACTTTCATTCTTCAATTTTCTTCATCTAATTGAACTCTCTCAAGTTCTATCTTCAAGTTCTAAGTGTTCTTCATAAATTCCAAAAGTTCTAGTTTCATAAAATCAAGAATACTTTCAAGTTTGCTAGCTCACTTCCAATCTTGTAAGGTGATCATCCAACCTCAAGAAATCTTTGTTTCTTACAGTAGGTTATCATTCTAATACAAGGTAATAATCATATTCAAACTTTGGTTCAATTTCTATAACTATAACAATCTTATTTCAAGTGATGATCTTACTTGAACTTGTTTTCGTGTCATGATTTTGCTTCAAGAACTTTGAGCCATCCAAGGATCCATTGAAGCTAGATCCATTTTTCTCTTTTCCAGTAGGTTCATCCAAGGAACTTAAGGTAGTAATGATGTTCATAACATCATTCGATTCATACATATAAAGCTATCTTATTCGAAGGTTTAAACTTGTAATCACTAGAACATAGTTTAGTTAATTCTAAACTTGTTCGCAAACAAAAGTTAATCCTTCTAACTTGACTTTTAAAATCAACTAAACACATGTTCTATATCTATATGATATACTAACTTAATGATTTAAAACCTGGAAACACGAAAAACACCGTAAAACCGGATTTACGCCGTCGTAGTAACACCGCGGGCTGTTTTGGGTTAGTTAATTAAAAACTATGATAAACTTTGATTTAAAAGTTGTTATTCTGAGAAAATGATTTTTATTATGAACATGAAACTATATCCAAAAATTATGGTTAAACTCAAAGTGGAAGTATGTTTTCTAAAATGGTCATCTAGACGTCGTTCTTTCGACTGAAATGACTACCTTTACAAAAACGACTTGTAACTTATTTTTCCGACTAGAAACCTATACTTTTTTTGTTTAGATTCATAAAATAGAGTTCAATATGAAACCATAGCAATTTGATTCACTCAAAACGGATTTAAAATGAAGAAGTTATGGGTAAAACAAGATTGGATAATTTTTCTCATTTTAGCTACGTGAAAATTGGTAACAAATCTATTCCAACCATAACTTAATCAACTTGTATTATATATTATGTAATCTTGAGATACCATAGACACGTATACAATGTTTCGACCTATCATGTCGACACATCTATATATATTTCGGAACAACCATAGACACTCTATATGTGAATGTTGGAGTTAGCTATACAGGGTTGAGGTTGATTCCAAAATATATATAGTTTGAGTTGTGATCAATACTGAGATACGTATACACTGGGTCGTGGATTGATTCAAGATAATATTTATCGATTTATTTCTGTACATCTAACTGTGGACAACTAGTTATAGGTTACTAACGAGGACAGCTGACTTAATAAACTTAAAACATCAAAATATATTAAAAGTGTTGTAAATATATTTTGAACATACTTTAATATATATGTATATATTGTTATAGGTTCATGAATCAACAGTGGCCAAGTCTTACTTACCGACGAAGTAAAAATTTGTGAAAGTGAGTTATAGTCCCACTTTTAAAATCTAATATTTTTGGGATGAGAATACATGCAGGTTTTATAAATGATTTACAAAATAGACACAAGTACGTGAAACTACATTCTATGGTTGAATTATCGAAATCGAATATGCCCCTTTTTATTAAGTCTGGTAATCTAAGAATTAGGGAACAGACACCCTAATTGACGCGAATCCTAAAGATAGATCTATTGGGCCTAACAAACCCCATCCAAAGTACCGGATGCTTTAGTACTTCGAAATTTATATCATATCCGAAGGGTGTCCCGGAATGATGGGGATATTCTTATATATGCATCTTGTTATTGTCGGTTACCAGGTGTTCACCATATGAATGATTTTTATCTCTATATATGGGATGTGTATTGAAATATGAAATCTTGTGGTCTATTGTTACGATTTGATATATATAGGTTAAACCTATAACTCACCAACATTTTTGTTGACGTTTTAAGCATGTTTATTCTCAGGTGATTATTAAGAGCTTCCGCTGTCGCATACTTAAATAAGGACAAGATTTGGAGTCCATGCTTGTATGATATTGTGTAAAAACTGCATTCAAGGAACTTATTTTGTTGTAACATATTTGTATTGTAAACCATTATGTAATGGTCGTGTGTAAACAGGATATTTTAGATTATCATTATTTGATAATCTACGTAAAGCTTTTTAAACCTTTATTGATGAAATAAAGGTTATGGTTTGTTTAAAAATGAATGCAGTCTTTGAAAAACGTCTCATATAGAGGTCAAAACCTCGCAACGAAATCAATTAATATGGAACGTTTTTAATCAATAAGAACGGGACATTTCATCATTTCCCTAATTTTTAGGCTACCAGACTTTAAGGGCGATATTCGGTTTAATAATCCAACCATAGAATGTAGTTTTGCGTACTTGTGTCTATTTTGTAAAACATTTATAAAGTTGCATGTATTCTCATCCCAAAATATTAGATTTTAAAAGTGGGACTATAACTCACTTTCACAGATTTTTACTTCGTCGGGAAGTAAGACTTGGCCACTGGTCGATTCACGAACCTATAATAAATATGAACATATATATCAAAGTATGTTCAAAATATATTTACAACATTTCTTAATACGTTTTACTGTTTTAAGTTTATTAAGTCAGCTGTCCTCGTTAGTAAACTACAACTAGTTGTCCACAGTTAGATGTACATCAATAAATTGATATATATTATCTTGAATCAATCAACGACCCAGTGTATACACGTCTCAGGCTAGATCACAACTCAAAGTATATATATTTTTGGAATCAACCTCAACCCTGTATAGCTAACTCCAACATTACTGCATATAGAGTGTCTATGGTTGTTCCAAATAACATATATACATGGGTCGATATGATATGTCAAAACATTTGCATACGTGTCTATGGTATCCCAAGATTACATAATATATTAGAATACATGTATAATACAATATAAGTTAGCTAGGATATGATTTGTATAGATTTGTTACCAATTTTCACGTAGCTACAACAAGTAAAAATATCCAATCTTGTTTTACCCATAACTTCTTCGTTTTAAATCCGTTTTGAGTGAATCCAATTGCTATGGTTTCATATTGAACTTAATTTTATGAATCTGTACAGAAAAAGTATAAGTTTATAGTCGGAATTATAGGTTACAAGTCATTTTTGTAAAGGTAGTCATTTCAGTCGAAAGAACGACGTCTAGATGACCATTTTGGAAAACATACTTCCACTTTGAGTTTAACCATGATTTTTGGATATAGTTTCATGTTCATAAGAAAAATCATTTTCCCAGAAGAACAAATTTTAAATCAAAATTTATCATAGTTTTTAATTAACTAACCCAAAATAGTCCGCGGTGTTACTACGATGGCGTATATCCGGTTTTACGGTGTTTTTCGTGTTTTCCGATTTTAAATCATTAAGTTAACATATCATATAGATATAGAACATGTGTTTAGTTAATTTTAAAAGTCAAGTTAGAAGGATTAACTTTTGTTTGCGAACAAGTTTAGAATTAACTAAACTATGTTCTAGTGATTACATGTTCAAATCTTCGAATAAGATAGTTTTATATGTATGAATCGAATGATGTTATGAACATCATTACTACCTAAAGTTTAGTAGGTAAACCTACTGGAAGTGACAAGAAATGATCTAGCTTCAAAGGATCTTGGATAGCTTGAAAGTTCTTGAAGTAGAATCATGACACAAAAACAAGTTCAAGTAAGATTATCACTCGAATTAAGATAGTTATAGTTATAGGAATTGAATCAAAGTTTGTATATGAGTATTAAATTGATTTAGAATGATATATTACTGTAAACAACAAGAATTTCTTTAGGTTGGATGATCACTTTACAAGATTGGAAGTGAGCTAGTAAACTTGGAAGTATTCTTGATTTTATGAAACTAGAACTTATAAAACTTATGAAGAACACTTAGAACTTGAAGATAGAACTTGAGAGAGATCAATTTGATTAAGAAAATTGATGAATGAAAGTGTTTATAGGTGTTTTTGGTCGTTGGTATATGGATTAGATATAAAGGATGTGTAATTTTGTTTACATGTAAATAAGTCATGAATGATTACTAATATTTTGGTAATTTTATGAGATATTTCATGCTAGTTGCCAAATGATGGTTCTCACATGTGTTAGGTGACTCACATGGGCTGCTAAGAGCTGATCATTGGAGTGTATATACCAATAGTACATACATCTAAAAGCTGTGTATTGTACGAGTACGAATACGGGTGCATACGAGTAGAATTGTTGATGAAACTGAACGAGGATGTAATTGTAAGCATTTTTGTTAAGTAGAAGTATTTTGATAAGTGTCTTAAAGTTTTTCAAAAGTGTATAAATACATATTTAAACACTACATGTATATACATTTTAACTAAGTCGTTAAGTCATCGTTAGCCGTTACATATAAATGTTGTTTTAAAGCCTTTAGGTTAACGATCATGTTAAGTGTTGTTAACCCATTGTTTATTATATCAAATGAGATGTTAAATTATTACATTATCATGATATTATGATATATTAATATATCATAATATGATATATATACAATTAAATGTCGTTACAACGATAATCGTTACATATATGTCTCGTTTCGAAATCATTAAGTTAGTAGTCTTGTTTTTACATATGTAGTTCATTGTTAATATACTTAATGATATGTTTACTTATCATAATACCATGTTAACTATATATATATCCATATATATGACATCATATAGTTTTTACAAGTTTTAACGTTCGTGAATCACCGGTCAACTTGGGTGGTCAATTGTCTATATAAAACCTATTTCAATTAATCAAGTCTTAACAAGTTTGATTGCTTAACATGTTGGAAACACTTAATCATATAAATATCAATTTCATTTAATATATATAAACATGGAAAAGTTCAGGGCACTACAGTTCCTACCCGTTAAATAAATTTCATCCCGAAATTTTAAACAGATGGAGGTGTTGGCGTATCTTCTAGAAATAAGTGCGGGTATTTCTTCTTCATCTGATCTTCTCGTTCCCAGGTGAACTCAGGTCCTCTACGAGCATTCCATCAAACCTTAACAATTGGTATCTTGTTTTGCTTGAGCCTTTTAACCTCACGATCCATTATCTCGACGGGTTCTTCAATGAATTGTAGTTTTTCATTGATTTTAATTTCGTCTAAAGGAATAGTGAGATCTTCTTTAGCTAAGCACTTCTTCAGATTCGAGACGTGAAAGGTATTATGTACATTGGCGAGTTGTTGAGGTAATTGAAGTCGGTAGGTTACTGGTCCGACACGATCTAAAATCTTGAATGGTCCAATGTATCTTGGATTTAGTTTCCCCCATTTACCAAATCAAACAACGCCTTTCCAAGGAGAAACCTTAAGCATGACCATCTCCCCAATTTCAAATTCTATATCTTTCCTTTTAAGGTCCGCGTAGCTCTTTTGTCGACTCTGAGCGGTTTTCAACCGTTGTTGAATTTGGATGATTTTCTCTGTAGTTTCTTGGATTATCTCCGGACCCGTAATCTGTCTATCCCCCAATTCATTCCAATAAATTGGAGATCTGCACTTTCTACCATAAAGTGCTTCGAACGGTGCCATTTCGATACTCGAGTGGTAACTGTTGTTGTAGGAAAATTCTGCTAATGGTAGATGTCGATCCCAACCGTTTCCAAAATCAATAACACATGCTCGTAGCATGTCTTCAAGAGTCTGTATCGTCCTTTCGCTCTGCCCAACGGTTTGTGGATGATAGGCAGTACTCATGTCTAGACGAGTTCTCAATGCTTGTTGTAATGTCTACCAAAACCTTGAATCAAATCTGCCATCCCTATCAGAGATAATAGAGATTGCTATTCCATGTCTGGAGACGACTTCCTTCAAATACAGTCGTGCTAACTTCTCCATCTTGTCATCTTCTCTTATTGGTAAGAAGTGTGCTGATTTGGTGAGACGATCAACTATTACCCAAATAGTATCAAAACCACTTGCAGTCCTTGGCAATTTAGTGATGAAATCCATGGTAATGTTTTCCCATTTCCATTCCGGGATTTCGGGTTGTTGAAGTAGACCTGATGGTTTCTGATGCTCAGCTTTGACCTTAGAACACGTCAAACATTCCCCTACGTATTTAGCAACATCGGCTTTCATACCTGGCCACCAAAAATGTTTCTTGAGATCTTTGTACATCTTCTCCGTTCTAGGATGTATTGAGTATCTGATTTTATGAGCTTCTCTAAGTACCATTTCTCTCATATCTCCAAATTTTGGTACCCAAATTCTTTTAGCCCTATACCGAGTTTCGTCTTCTCGAATATTAAGATGCTTCTCCGATCCTTTGGGTATTTCATCCTTTAAATTTCCCTCTTTTAAAACTCCTTGTTGCGCCTCCTTTATTTGAGTAGTAAGGTTATTGTGAATCATTATATTCATAGATTTTACTCGAATGGGTTCTCTGTCCTTTCTACTCAAAGCATCGGCTACCACATTTGCCTTCCCCGGGTGGCAACGAATCTCAAAGTCGTAATCATTCAACAATTCAATCCACCTGCGCTGCCTCATGTTCAGTTGTTTCTGATTAAATATATGTTGAAGACTTTTGTGGTCGGTATATATAATACTTTTGACCCCATATAAGTAGTGCCTCCAAGTCTTTAATGCAAAAACAACAGCGCCTAATTCCAAATCGTGTGTCGTATAATTTTGCTCGTGAATCTTCAATTGTCTAGACGCATAAGCAATTACCTTCATTCGTTGCATTAATACACAACCGAGGCCTTGCTTTGAAGCGTCACAATATATCACAAAATCATCATTCCCTTCAGGCAATGACAATATAGGTGCCGTAGTTAACTTTTTCTTCAACAATTGAAATGCTTTTTCTTGTTCATCCTTCCATTCAAATTTCTTCCCTTTATGCGTTAATGCAGTCAAGGGTTTTGCTATATTGGAAAAATCTTGGATGAATCTTCTGTAGTAACCAGCCAGTCCTAAAAATTGGCGTATATGCTTCGGAGTTTTAGGGGTTTCTCACTTTTCAACGGTCTCAATCTTTGCCGGATCTACCTGAATACCTTCTTTGTTCACTATGTGATCGAGGAGTTGAACTTCTTCCAACCAAAATGCACACTTTGAAAACTTAGCGTATAGTTTTTCTTTCCTCAACAACTCTAGCACTTTTCTCAAATGTTCTTCGTGCTCTTGATCATTCTTTGAGTAGATAAGTATGTCATCAATGAAAATAATGACAAACTTGTAGAGATATGGCCCACACACACGGTTCATGAGGTCCATGAACACAGCTGGTGCATTAGTCAATCCAAACGGCATAACCATAAACTCGTAATGACCGTAACGCGTTCTTCGAATTTGATGATACCCAGAACGTAAATCAATCTTCGAATAAACTGACGAGCCTTGTAATTGATCAAATAAGTCATCGATTCTCGGTAGTGGGTAACGGTTCTTGATGGTAAGTTTGTTCAACTCTCGGTAGTCGATACACAACCTGAATGTACCATCCTTCTTTTTGACAAACAAAACAGGAGCTCCCCATGGTGATGTACTTGGTCGTATGAAACCATGCTCTAGAAGTTCTTGTAATTGGCTTTGAAGTTCCTTCATTTCACTAGGTGCGAGTCTGTATGGAGCACGCGCTATTGGTGCAGCTCCCGGTACAAGATCTATTTGAAATTCAACGGATCGGTGTGGAGGTAATCCCGGTAATTCTTTCGAAAATACATCAGGAAATTCTTTTGCGACGGGAACATCATTGATGCACCTTTCTTCAGTTTGTACTTTCTCGACGTGTGCTAGAACAGCATAGCAACCCTTTCTTATTAGCTTTTGCGCCTTCAAATTACTAATAAGATGTAGCTTCGCGTTGCTCTTTTCTCCGTACACCATTAAGGGTTTTCCTTCTTCTCGTACAATGCGAATTGCATTTTTGTAACATACGATCTCTGCTTTCACCTCTTTCAACCAGTCCATGCCGATTATCACATCAAAACTCCCTAACTCTACTGGTATCAAATCAATCTTAAATGTTTCGCTAACAAGTTTAATTTCTCGATTCCGACATATATTATCTGCTGCAATTAATTTACCGTTTGCTAATTCTAGTATAAACTTATTATCCAAAGGCATCAATGGACAACTTAATTTAGCACAGAAATCCTTACTCATATAGCTTCTATCCACACCCGAATCAAATAAAACATAAGCAGATGTATTGCCAATAAGAAACGTACCCGTAACAAGCTTCGGGTCTTCCTGTGCTTCAACCGCATTAATGTTGAAGACTCTTCCTCGGCCTTGCCCATTATTATCCCCCTGATTTGGACACATATTTTTGTAATGGCCCTTCTTCCCGCATCCGAAACAGGTAATGTCTGCATAACTTGTTCCGGCATTATTTGTTCCCTTAGCCATTGATCCGTAGATTTCGCACTTTGTCGCACCATGGCCCTTTCTATTACACTTAGTACACACTGCTGTACAGAGCCCAGTTGGATGGTATCCTTCACATCTCTGGCAGAATTTCTGCCTCTTGTTGTTATTGTTGGGATTGTTGTTGTTGCGGTTGTTATTGTTGTTGAAACGGTTGTTGTAGTTATTGCTGGGGTGGTTGTTGTTGTTGTGTTTGTTGTTGCGAAAATTGGTGCGATTGTAGTTATGATTGTTGGGTTGATTATTGAAATTGTGACCCTTGTCACTGGTTTCTTCCCATTTCCTCTTGACTTGTTTCGTATTGGCTTCTTCGGCCGCCTGTTCTTTAATCCTTTCCTCAATTTTATTTATAAGTTTATGAGCCATTCGACTTGCCTTTTGTATAGAGGCGGGCTTGTGTAAACTTATATCCTCTTGGATCCTTTTCGGTAACCCTTTTACAAATGCGTCGATTTTCTCTTCTTCATCTTCGAACGCTCCCGGACACAATAGGCACAACTCTGTGAATCGTCGTTCGTACGTGGTAATATCAAACCCTTGTGTTCGTAACCCTCTAAGCTCTACCTTGAGCTTATTGACCTCATTTCTGGGACAGTACTGCTCGTTCATTAAGTGTTTGAATGCTGACCACGGTAGTGCGTAAGCAGCATCTTATCCCACTTGTTCGAGATAGGTATTCCACTATGTTAACGCAGTACCTGTGAAGGTATGCGTGGTGTACTTTACCTTATCTTCCTCAGCACATTTGCTTATAGCAAACACAGATTTGACCTTTTCAGTCCATCGTTTCAGTCCGACTGGTGCTTCAGTTCCATCGAATTCCAGAGGTTTACAGGTAGTGAAAGCCTTGTAGGAGCATCCTACACGGTTTCCTGTGGAGTTAACTCCACTGCTAGACCCTGAGTTATTGTTGTTTTGCATTACAGCCTGTACTGCAGCTATATTTGCTGCAAGGAAAGCACGGAAGTCTTCCTCACTCATGTTCAAGTTCTGACGAGTGGTCGGTGCCATTTCCTTCAAAAAATAGCCAAAAGAATTAAGTTAATCATATAGAATATTAAGAGTAGTCAATAGTATTCCGTAGCATAATATGAACTCATTTATAAAAGCTTTTTCTTCATATTAGTGTTTTATAAGTTTTAATTCGGGTAATACCTACCTGTTAAGTTCATACTTAGTAGCTAACATACAATTTAACTACTACAATTCTATATAAAAAATGATTATAATAATATTTCACATTCAAACTTTTATACAATATTTTGCAAGCTTACAATACCGCTATTTTACATATAGCATGAAATATAGCACATAAAAACTCTGATACAAAATAGTTGCGAAGACAATTCTAGTTAATACGCAAGTCGTTCAACAAAGGCAATAAAGACACGTAATTCATACGTCCAGAAAAAGTCATGCATTCTGATTTTACTATGACTACTTCCCATCCTTGGTCTTGTGGAACATAACCGTTGTGACCGTTGACAAGACAGCATGTTGTAATGTCGTCAAAAGGACGAGGGTTTCATAATGTCCAACAGCCCCGTAATAATCTAAAAACCTTGTTTCTCATCTCAACTACCGAGTCCATCACTTGTGGGAATGTTTTATTTAAAAGTTGCACCCCAATGTTCTTTTTCTCAATTTGATGAGAAGCGAACATTATTAACCCGTAAGCATAACATGCTTCTTTATGTTGCATGTTAGAAGCTCTTTCTAACTCACGAAATCCTATGTTGGGATATGTTGAGTCAAAATAGGTTCTTAACCCGTAGCGTAAAATTGCATTTGGGTTCCCCGCATTTAACGCTTTAAAGAAAACACGGCGTAACTTACGGTCTCCCCAATGTGATATACCCCACCTATCAAAGAAAAGCCTTTTATAAACTAAGGCATTTCTGGAAAGTCTTTCAAATGTTTGACAAGTTAATTTCACCATAACTAAATGTGCTGATGAATTCTGACCGACTCTAGACAAGATTTCCTCAATCATATCCTCTGGTAGGTCTTCTAAAATATTCGGTTGTCTACCCTTAACGTCCATTTTGTTTTTATACTGTAAAATAGACAAGGATTAGATTCGTAAAAGATAATTAACAAACAATACAAGAAATTTTTACATAGAACATAAAAGTACAAGCACACTATATTACATATATTACACAACATGATTACAACTCTTTAATCCGACTCACTCGTTTCTTCTTCTTCGGACTTGGCTCGTTTTGCTAATTTCCTAGGGATATATGATGCTCCCCTAATACGAGCTGTCGTTTTCCACAATGGTTTAGAAAAACCTGGTGGTTTAGAGGTTCCCGGGTCATTGTTACATTTTAGGAAATACGGATGTTGCCGATACATATAAAGTTCATCGGGGTTGGAATCGGGTTTCTCTATTTTTATACCTTTTCCCTTATTATTTTTCTTTCGCTTTATTAAATTGGGTCGAGGTAATTTCTATAACAACATCGGAATCCTCATCGGGATTCGATTCATTGGAAAATTGATAATCTTCCCAATATTTTGCTTCCTCGGCGGAAACACCATTGACCATTATTAACTTTGGTCCGTTGGTTGAGGATTTTCTTTTATTTAATCGATTTACTATAGGTATCAATATTTCTTCTTCCGGAACCTCTTCTTCTTCCGGTTCCTCCTCTTCTGATTCCTCTTCTTCCGGTTCCTCTTCTTCCAGTTCCCCTTCTTTCGGTTCCTCTTCTTCCGGTTCCTCTTCGGGAATTTGTGAATCTTCCCAAATTATATTCGACTCTTCATTATTATTAGGTGAGTCGATGGGATTTGTACTAGTGGTAGACATCTATCACACAATATCAAACACATTAAGAGGTTAATATATCACATAATATTTACATGTTAATAACATATAGTTTCCAACAAAAGTGTTAAGCAATCGTTTTTAAAGAAAAACGGTCGAAGTCCAGACTCACTAATGTATCCTAACAAACTCGATAAGACACACTAATGCAAATTTCTGGTTCTCTAAGACCAACTCTCGGATACCAACTGAAATGTCCCGTTCATATTGATTATAAACGTTCCATATTAATTGATTTCGTCGCGAGGTTTTGACCTCTATATGAGACGTTTTTCAAAGATTGCATTCGATTTTAAAACAAACCATAACCTTTAAAATATTACGATGATTATCAAATAATGATAATCTAAAATATAGCGTTTTTCACACGACCATTACATAATGGTTTACAATAATATTACACATCAACATAAGTCTTCGAATGCAGTTTTTAAACAATATTATACAAGCATGGACTCCAAATCTTGTCCTTAATTTAGTATGCAACAGCGGAAGCTCTTAATAATCACCTGAGAATAAACATGCTTAAAACGTCAACAAAATTGTTGGTGAGTTATAGGTTTAACCTACATATTATTAAATCATAATAATAGACCACAAGATTTCATTTTTATAACACATCTCTTATCAGGCATTTCGCAAACTGCATAGAGATAAAAATCATTTATATGTTGAACACCTGGTAACCGACTTTAACTTAATGCATAGAATATCTCCAAAATAGAACCTCTCTTCTGTATAATAATCTCGAAGTACTAAACCATCCATAACCTGAATGGGGGTTGTTAAGCGCAATAGATCTATCTTTAGGATTCGCGTCAATTAGGGGCCGTTTCCCTAATTCTTAGGCTACCAGACTTGAAGGGTGATATTCGGTTTAATAATCCAACCATAGAATGTAGTTTTGCTTAATTTTGTCTATTTTGTAAAACATTTATAAAGCTGCATGTATTCTCATCCTAAAATATTAGATTTTAAAAGTGGGACTATAACTCACTTTCACAGATTTTTACTTCGTCGAGAAGTAAGATTTGGCCACTGGTCGATTCACGAACCTATAATAAATATGAACATATATATCAAAGTATATTCAAAATATATTTACAACATTTCTTAATACTTTTTACTGTTTTAAGTTTATTAAGTCAGCTGTCCTCGTTAGTAACCTACAACTAGTTGTCCACAGTTAGATGTACAGCAATAAATTGATATATATTATCTTGAATCAATCCACGACCCAGTGTATACACGTCTCAGGCTAGATCACAACTCAAAGTATATATATTTTTGGAATCAACCTCAACCCTGTATAGCTAACTCCAACATTACTGCATATAGAGTGTCTATGGTTGTTCCAAATAACATATATACATGGGTCGATATGATATGTCAAAACATTTGTATACGTGTCTATGGTATCCCAAGATTACATAATATATTAGAATACATGTATAATACAATATAAGTTAGCTAAGATATGATTTGTATAGATTTGTTACCAATTTTCACGTAGCTACAACAAGTAAAAATATCCAATCTTGTTTTACCCATAACTTCTTCGTTTTAAATCCGTTTTGAGTGAATCCAATTGCTATGGTTTCATATTGAACTTAAGTTTATGAATATGTAAAGAAAAAGTATAAGTTTATAGTCGGAATTACAGGTTACAAGTCGTTTTTGTAAAGGTAGTCATTTCAGTCGAAAGAACGACGTCTAGATGACCATTTTGGAAAACATACTTCCACTTTGAGTTTAACCATGTTTTTTGGATATACTTTCATGTTCATAAGAAAAATCATTTTCCCAGAAGAACAACTTTTAAATCAAAGTTTATCATAGTTTTTAAATAACTAACCCAAAACAGTCCGCGGTGTTACTACGACGGCGTATATCCGGTTTTACGGTGTTTTTTGTGTTTTCTGGTTTTAAATCATTAAGTTAGCATATCATATAGATATAGAACATGTGTTTAGTTGATTTTAAAAGTCAAGTTAGAAGGATTAATTTTGTTTGCGAACAAGTTTAGAATTAACTAAACTATGTTCTAGTGATTACATGTTCAAATCTTCGAATAAGATAGTTTTATATGTATGAATCGAATGATGTTATGAACATCATTACTACCTTAAGTTTAGTAGGTAAACCTACTGAAAGTGACAAGAAATGATCTAGCTTCAAAGGATCTTGGATAGCTTGAAAGTTCTTGAAGTAGAATCATGACACAAAAACAAGTTCAAGTAAGATTATCACTCGAATTAAGATAGTTATAGGTATAGGAATTGAATCAAAGTTTGTATGCGAGTATTACCTTGATTTAGAATGATATCTTACTGTAAACAACAAGGATTTCTTGAGGTTGGATGATCACTTTACAAGATTGGAAGTGAGCTTGTAAACTTGGAAGTATTCTTGATTTTATGAAACTAGAACTTATAGAATTTATGAAGAACACTTAGAATTTGAAGATAGAACTTGAGAGAGATCAATTTGATGAAGAAAATTGTTGAATGAAAGTGTTTGTAGGTGTTTTTGGTCGTTGGTATATGGATTAGATATAAAGGATGTGTAATTTTGTTTACATGTAAATAAGTCATGAATTGAAATGTCCCGTTCTTATTGATTAAAAACGTTCCATATTAATTGATTTCGTTGCGAGGTTTTGACCTCTATATGAGACGTTTTTCAAAGACTGCATTCATTTTTAAAACAAACCATAACCTTTATTTCATAAATAAAGGTTTAAAAAGCTTTACGTAGATTATCAAATAATGATAATCTAAAATATCCTGTTTACACACGACCATTACATAATGGTTTACAATACAAATATGTTACATCGAAATCAGTTTCTTGAATGCAGTTTTTACACAATATTATACAAACATGGACTCCAAATCTTGTCCTTATTTTAGTATGCAACAACGGAAGCTCTTAGTATTCACCTGAGAATAAACATGCTTTAAACGTCAACAAAAATGTTGGTGAGTTATAGGTTTAACCTATATATATCAAATCGTAACAATAGACCACAAGATTTCATATTTCAATACACATCCCATACATAGAGATAAAAATCATTCATATGGTGAACACCTGGTAACCGACATTAACAAGATGCATATATAAGAATATCCCCATCATTCTGGGACACCCTTCGGATATGATATAAATTTCGAAGTACTAAAGCATCCGGTACTTTGGATGGGGTTTGTTAGGCCCAATAGATCTATCTTTAGGATTCGCGTCAATTAGGGTGTCTGTTCCCTAATTCTTAGATTACCAGACTTAATAAAAAGGGGCATATTCGATTTCGATAATTCAACCATAGAATGTAGTTTCACGTACTTGTGTCTATTTTGTAAATCATTTATAAAACCTGCATGTATTCTCATCCCAAAAATATTAGATTTTAAAAGTGGGACTATAACTCACTTTCACAAATTTTTACTTCGTCGGGAAGTAAGAATTGGCCACTGGTTGATTCACGAACCTATAACAATATATACATATATATCAAAGTATGTTCAAAATATATTTACAACACTTTTAATATATTTTGATGTTTTAAGTTTATTAAGTCAGCTGTCCTCGTTAGTAACCTACAACTAGTTGTCCACAGTTAGATGTACAGAAATAAATCGATAAATATTATCTTGAATCAATCCACGACCCAGTGTATACGTATCTCAGTATTGATCACGACTCAAACTATATATATTTTGGAATCAACCTCAACCCTGTATAGCTAACTCCAACATTCACATATAGAGTGTCTATGGTTGTTCCGAAATATATATAGATGTGTCGACATGATAGGTCGAATCATTGTATACGTGTCTATGGTATCTCAAGATTACATAATATACAATACAAGTTGATTAAGTTATGGTTGGAATAGATTTGTTACCAATTTTCACGTAGCTAAAATGAGAAAAATTATCCAATCTTGTTTTACCCATAACTTTTTCATTTTAAATCCGTTTTGAGTGAATCAAATTGCTATGGTTTTATATTGAACTCTATTTTATGAATCTAAACAGAAAAAGTATAGGTTTATAGTCAGAAAAATAAGTTACAAGTCGTTTTTGTAAAGGTAGTCATTTCAGTCGAAAGAACGACGTCTAGATGACCATTTTAGAAAACATACTTCCACTTTGAGTTTAACCATAATTTTTGGATATAGTTTCATGTTCATAATAAAAATTATTTTCCCAGAATAACTACTTTTAAATCAAAGTTTATCATAGTTTTTAATTAACTAATCCAAAACAGCCCGCGGTGTTACTACGACGGCGTAAATCCGGTTTTACGGTGTTTTTCGTGTTTCCAGGTTTTAAATCATTAAGTTAGCATATCATATAGATATAGAACATGTATTTAGTTGATTTTAAAAGTCAAGTTAGAAGTATTAACTTTTATTTGCGAACAAGTTTAGAATTAACTAAACTATGTTCTAGTGATTACAAGTTTAAACCTTCAAATAAGATAGCTTTATATGTATGAATCGAATGATGTTATGTACATCATTACTACCTCAAGTTCCTTGGATAAACCTACTGGAAATGAGAAAAATAGATCTAGCTTCAAAGGATCCTTTGAGGGCTTGAAAGTTCTTGAAGCAGAATCATGACACGAAAACAATTTCAAGTAAAATTTCCGCTCGAAATAAGATTGTTATAGTTATAGAAATTGAATTAAAGTTTTAATATGATTATTACCTTGTATTAGAAATATAACCTACTGTAAGTAACAAAGGTTTCTTGATCTTGGATGATTACTTGGAATTGATTTAGAAAACTTGGAAGTAAACTTGCAATCTTGGAAGTATTCTTGATTTTATGAAACTAGAACTTTTGGAATTTATGAAGAACACTTAGAACTTGAAGATAGAACTTGAGAGAGATCAATTAGATGGAGAAAATTGAAGAATGAAAGTGTTTGTAGGTGTTTTTGGTCGTTGGTGTATGGATTAGATATAAAGGATATGTAATTTTATTTTCATGTAAATAAGTCATGAATGATTACTCATATTTTTGTAATTTTATGAGATATTTCATGCTAGTTGCCAAATGATGGTTCCCACATGTGTTAGGTGACTCACATGGGCTGCTAAGAGCTTATCATTGGAGTGTATATACCAATAGTACATATATCTAAAAGCTGTGTATTGTACGAGTACGAATACGGGTGCATACGAGTAGAATTGTTGATGAAACTGAACGAGGATGTAATTGTAAGCATTTTTGTTAAGTAGAAGTATTTTGATAAGTGTCTTGAAGTCTTTCAAAAGTGTATGAATACATATTAAAACACTACATGTATATACATTTTAACTGAGTCGTTAAGTCATCGTTAGTCGTTACATGTAAACGTTGTTTTGAAACCTTTAGGTTAACGATCTTGTTGAATGTTGTTAACCCATTGTTTATTATAATAAATGAGATGTTAAATTGTTATATTATCATGATATTATGATATATAATATATCTTAGTATGATATATATACAGTTAAATGGCGTTACAACGATAATCGTTACATATATGTCTCGTTTCGAAATCATTAAGTTAGTAGTCTTATTTTTACATATGTATTTCATTGTTAATACATTTAATAATATATTTACTTATCATTTAACATAATTAACCAAGTATATCAATATCTTAATATGATTCATATGTACCTAGTAAGACGTTGTTATAACGATAATCGTTATATATATCGTTTTCGAGTTTCTTAAATTAATAGTCTCATTTTTATGTATATAACTCATTATTAAAATACCTAATGAGATACATACTTAATAAATCATGTTAACTATATATATAACCATATATATGTCATCGTATAGTTTTTACAAGTTTTAACGTTCGTGAATCACCGGTCAACTTGGGTGGTCAATTGTCTATATGAAACCTATTTCAATTAATCAAGTCTTAACAAGTTTGATTGCTTAACATGTTGGAAACACTTAGTCATGTAAATAACAATTTCATTTAATATATATATAAACATGGAAAAGTTCGGGTCACTACATGAATGATTACTAATATTTTTGTAATTTTATGAGATATTTCATGCTAGTTTCCAAATGATGGTTCCCACATATGTTAGATGACTCACATGGGCTACTAAGAGCTGATCATTGGAGTGTATATACCAATAGTACATACATCTAAAAGCTGTGTATTGTACGAGTAAGAATATGGGTGCATACGAGTAGAATTGTTGATGAAACTGAACGAGGATGTAATTGTAAGTACTTTTGTTAAGTAGAAGTATTTTGATAAGTGTCTTGAAGTCTTTCAAAAGTGTATAAATACATATTAAAACACTACATGTATATACATTTTAACTAAGTCGTTAAGTCATCGTTAGCCATTACATGTAAATGTTGTTTTAAAGCCTTTAGGTTAACGATCCTGTTAAGTGTAGTAAGTCTATCTAGCTTTGGATTCCAACTGAGCACTCTTTCGTAGTGAAACATCTGACTAGACCCTTAGTACATTGTCAGTCATAGACCATGCTAGTGTAGTCACCAAGCATATAAACTTCCTACGTGCAAGCTGAAGCACAACGGTTGTTGTAAGATGTACCTCTGCTAAGTAAGTCCATGGAACCCGGTTAGTGTTGACCAGTACACTGCACCATAACACGGTCTCAAGTATTTCACCCCGCTTGAGGGATTCTTAGTTAATTAAGGAACTGTTTGTTTAGATACATAAAGGATTGGACCGTTATGATAACCGAACGTGTTCATGGAAGTCAGCTTGACTTGGCCATGGTGTTCTTTATGGTTGAACTCTTTTTAAAAGGGCCTAACTATCTTTTAAGACCAATCATTAACGAAAGCATTGAAACACATCACGTCTCTCAGATATGGTAAACCATGTATTCTATTATGCTTAAGAAAGTTTAGACCATTTTGGAATGTTAATACGTCACCCAACCGAGTCGCTCAATTGGATGAGCCATCTGAACGTGTATGCCTGTAGTCAGACTGCACGGGCGTTGGGGGTAAGGGACATTGCTGTCTATTCAGAATCTTCAAGCCTAACGCAGTACACAGTGACATGTCTTATGACATGGGCGTTTATGACTAGTGTAATGAATACAAGGCCTCTGCCTATTCATGAGCCAGTATTCCATAATCTCAGCAAAATAACTGATGAAGTCATAGTATGCACTCACTTTAACCTTATCTGAATTACGAATTTTATCGCATTTACTTTATCTGTCTTATAAATTAGAAAAATCCCAAAATTAAATAACCACTACTCCCTAACTATCTTAGGCTTAAATATATGTTCGATTCTACTGATATCTCAAAAATACAACTCTAGGTCATACTTCCCTTACTTATAAGGAGTAGTAAGATTTATGCCCCGCTAAATATAAATTTAAAACAGTACCTCCCCCTTGAGTGGCTGATCCTGGCGTGCTGCGGCCCGACGACACCGCGCGAAAAAAAACCATCCGTTTCGGCCATATCAAGGGGAAACCTAGTTTTTGGCGCTGCTGCCAGGGAACTGGTATCAGGTAATACTGCTCTCTATCAAACTTATTCACAAGCATTTAGTGGTGTCTAAGAAAGACAATTATACACGGACTTGGTTGTTGGATTTTCTGAACAGTCGCCAATTATATTGGGACCAAAAGGATCCTGCCTCTCCGTAGTCGGCCTGGCCACTTGGTTTGTTGAATAGTTCATGCGAAGCTCTGTTACCGAAATACCAGGGAATCAGTAGCTAGAACCAAAAACATATTCAACCATAGGATAGTTAGTTAATTACCTTAGATTACTTTAGACTAGCTTAGATTACCTTAGATTAAAATTAAATTAAATTAGATTACCTTAGACTAGATTACAATAGAATTAGATTAGCTTATTTTAGATTACTTTCGATGATTTTAGTTTATTTGTGAAAAAATAAAAACAAAAAGGTATACCCAGTGTATGACCCAAACCCGATCTAGACCAGGACCATTATTATTCGTACATGATCCAGACGCAATAATCTCTAAAGCACGCAAGGAAGCACGAATCAGAAATCGAATGGCGTTATGCGTTACTTTAGCAGAAAACACCAAACCCTCGATTGAAGGTCGAGGAGGACCGATCAGATTTCCAGAGATTCAAGGACACTCATTCGAGTTAAAACATCACATCATCCAGCTCATTCAGAATAGTTGTCAGTTTCATGGATTACCGAATGACGATCCTAATTCTCACCTTGATAAATTCATATCTCTTTCGAACTCCTACAAACAGCCAGGGATAGGACAAGATATAGTCCGGCTATACTTGTTCCCCTATTCTCTCACTCATCATGCTCAAACTTGGTTTGAAGGACTGGAAAAAGATTCCATCACGTCATGGACGGAGATGGCTACTAAATTCCTAACCAAATATTTCCCTCATTCTAAACAAACCAAACTGAAGAATGACATCATTAACTTCAAACAAAGTTATGATGAATCTCTTTACACTGCATGGGAGTGATTCAAAACCCTGCTGAAGAAATGCCCTAATCACCAGCTAGAACGGTCAGCCCAAATCTGTACCTTCTACAATGGTCTTACGGTAAATCATAGGATGACGATCGATGCAGCAGCTCAAGGAAATCTGATGAACCAAACCGCAGACGAAGCTTGGGAATTGCTCGAGAACATGACAATGCATCATCATGACTGGAACAGTGGCGAAACAACTTCATCATCTGCCCCACTCTCTGCACTTAACAGTCAAACGGAGGCCATCAAATCTCTCACAGACAAGATGGAATCTCTTGCCAAACAACTCGGAGAATTGAAGACGTAGCCGCAGCAAGTTAACCAGGTCCAGGCTTGTGTTAACTGTACCAACCCGCAACCCACTGAAGAATATCAAGTTGAGTACGAAAACCCTGACGGTTCAGTCTGTTACGTTCAATACCCAGCTCGCCAATCAAATCTCGGATTCAATCAATCACCTAGGGTTAATCAATTTCAGCGAAGCAATCAACCTTTCCGCTATCGCTATCCACCTTATCCAACCCAACAATCTCAATTGACCTACAATCAACCACTTCCACTCACTGGTCCCCCAGTTAAGGAAAATTCCCCTACCACCCAGATTACAAAAGAAACTAACCCCACTCTCGGAGCTGATGACTAGTTGACTCAGTTCATTCAAGGACAACAGTTAAATCAGAGAACTGCAGCCAGGCAAGATCAGACGGAGATACTAATGAGAAATCAATTGGCTCTGCTTAAAAGTTTGGAAATGCAGCTCGGACAGTTATCACAACGCCTGGAAACCCGATCACAGGGAAGATTGCCAAGTAATACTATCCAAAATCCCCACATAGAAGAAGCAAAGCAAATGGATTCCGTAATCCTAGAGGAAGAACCACGGAAAAGGTCAGCCAGGCTCAAGAACAAATTGACATATACTCAGAAGCTGACCCCTGAAACTCCAGTTCACGTACCTTACCCTGGAAGGCTACAAGAAGGACCATCCAAGCTTGATTCTTTCAAACTTGATGGAAGATTCCTGGACACTATATCCAAGGTTCCCAACCAGAAGAGATACATTCGAAGGCTTCTTTCTACAAAGGAGAGGATAATAGACTCTAACAAAATTCCACTGAGGGAAGAATGCTCTGCATTACTCAGGAACTCTCTACCACCAAAGCTAGGAGATACGGGCCGATTCGTTTTCCCGTGTTCAATCTACCAATCTAGAACCATTCATGCGCTAGCAGATTTAAGAGGAAGTATCAACCTAATCCCCTACTCTCTCTACAAGAAATTAGAGTTAGGAGACTTGTCACCAACTAAAATGACAATCCAACTTGCCGATCACACAATTCGATATCCTAAGGGCATAGTTGAGAACGTCTTGGTGAAAGTCGACAAATTCTTGTATCCTACGGATTTCATAGTAATGGATATTAAGGAAGACCTACACACACCAGTAGTGTTAGGAAGACCTTTCATGAATACGGCTAGGACTGTCATTGATGTGTACAATCAAACCTTGATCTTACGATCACATGGGGAGAGCGTTACCTTCAAAATTAACCGACCAACCGATCTTTCTGGACAGGCAGAGATGTTTGCTATTTCCACCAGACGGATCACTTCCGATGACGAGTTTTCACCACCAGCCGACGATATCGAGATGGGTGTCGAATCACAGTCTGTTGACGACCCAGAAATGGAAGAAGAGGGTCCCAGCGAAGAAATAGAGGAAGAGGAGGAATCTGAAGAGGAAGAGGAAATGGAAGACGTAAAAGAAACTGCGACAATACCCGCTCCAAGCATTAAGCGTCATGAAGAAATAATGAGGCTTGAGACGGAAGATCACAGTTTAATCATTCGCTTCAAGAAGAAGACCGACAAGGCTGAGGTTAGGGATATAGAAATTGATCCTGCAAGTGTCAAAGTGGAGAATCAGAATACTGAAGTAACCCGTTCATCAGACGCATCCTTAGAGGAGCGAAACACCAGTGATGACGAGGAAGAGCAACATGAAGACATTCTGAATAACTCACACTCTCCAACCGAACTAGATCAAGGGGAGCCGAACACTTCTTTAGATCAAATTCCAGTCATATCTACACATGCAGACATGATAACCTTCATCAATGATACCGATGAATTTGAAGACATTCTCGAAGCCATCCAAAAATCAACCATTGATTTTTCGCTATGCTTAACAGAACGAATCATGGCTATCCGAGAAGAACACAACCTTATCTCCGAAGAGAAGACAATGATGTTGAAATCCTAGAAGAAGCATTCAAGACTTTATCAATTCTCTTCACGATCATATCTACCAAGAAGAAAGGCAACGAGAGCACAATTCAGTGGTTCGCACTATTCTTGAGACAAGATTCTGTCAAGATCAGAAGATCATTTGCTCTAAGGTTTACAACGCCTTAGCCGGATCTGCACTTCCGTTCTCACAAAACCAACGAGCACTACTGACTCTCATCCAGAAGCGTATGGATCTTTCCACCGGACGCCCGACTTATCACTCTGATTTGCAAATGATCGAGGATATTCACAACTTTTTTGCTCTCTTGGAAAGAGATAATTTCCAAAGCACACCAGACAGACTAGTGATTTACGTAACAATTGATCACCATGTTGATCTGATTATCAAAGAGTTACGAGACGCTGTTACGAAAGAATCAAGACGAAATAATCTATTCTCTCATCTTGAACCAGATCGAGTCAACATTGCCACCTATGTTACAAAGCAGCTATCATGTATCTTCCACGAATCCACAGATCCTAGTTTCACATTTAAAGCTAGATGTCGGGAGATATACTCAAAGACGGTGACATTAATGCTCGGATCAGGATTGCTGTTCACTTCTTTTCAGCTTCGTCTTTTAACAAATTTGTGCAAAGCGACAGACTCTTACTGTGGAGATCACCGTTCCGAAGACTTCGAAATTCTAAAGATACAGTTTCTGACATTGTTTGAAGACCTCCGAAATGAGCATCCCATCAGAGAAACAATCACAACCAGCACTGCTTCTATGATTGACATTCATGGACCACCCAGCAGAGCCGTGGATCGTATTCTCATCGGACTTCAAGACTTATCAAGAGTCGAAACTGCGCACTACTTATCTTTCAGAAGATCTTCAAGAGAAGTACCGGATCTGCTACCACTATTGGTCTGACACTTTCTCCAAATTTATCCTTCGAGACTCACATTCCCTCGAGAAGACTAAGATCACAACCATCAACGAGGAATGTTTGCTTTTTAAAGTATCACTACGGTCGAGCCAGCGACCTTAAACAAAAGCGCTTCTCGGGAGGCAACCCGTGCAATAAAGTAGAGTAGAAGAATAAGTACGACAAATGAGCCGATAAAGACGCAAGGATTGGAACCCAGCCGTATCTGCTAGGGGTATTTCTTTCTTTTTGCTACTAGCTCAAGATTCAAACTATGCCACATCCTAGCTTATCACTAATTGTGGGATAGCACCCAAATTAAAACACTAGACAAATACTACCAAATCTTCAACTAAAACTCCTAAGTGTGGGATACACTAGGAACATTGAGGACAATGTTCGTCTATGTATGGGATGTTGGTATAATCTTTTTATGCTATATTATAATAATCCATTACGAAGATTCAAAATCCTTAAGCCAAATTTCAAAATTATTGCAAAAGAAACCCTTTTCGAAAGAGTATTTTTGAAAACCTAAAACGTTTGTCAATAAAAATAAGGCTTAAGTAAGGTGGAAATCTTGTTAGATTGAAATCTCTAATAGAGCATTGCATGACTAAGGCATTATCGACCTAAATTGATTATGGTGAGGCACCCCAAATAAGACCAGCATTCATCTTTAATGCTCCACTATTTTCCGTTAAGAGTGCCGATGCCTGTGCTCAGAATCAGAACTTGCTTTAGATCTGCATCTCCAAGCAGCAAAACGTGATTCGGTTGTAATCAAAAGAGCTAGCCATTTGTCAAAACATAAGCCTTCCGCACCTCCACTACTTCTACTCCACCACCACATCCACATCATCTCTACTATTTACTCGAAAAATCCAGAAAACGAGATTCCTTCCGAAAACCCGATGTTATAAACTGAAATGTCCCGTTCTTATTAATTAAAAGCGTTCCATATTAATTGATTTCGTTGCGAGGTTTTGACCTCTATATGAGACGTTTTTCAAAGACTGCATTCATTTTTAAAACAAACCATAACCTTTATTTCATAAATAAAGGTTTAAAAAGCTTTACGTAGATTATCAAATAATGATAATCTAAAATATCCTGTTTACACACGACCATTACATAATGGTTTACAATACAAATATGTTACATCGAAATCAGTTTCTTGAATGCAGTTTTTACACAATATCATACAAACATGGACTCCAAATCTTGTCCTTATTTTAGTATGCAACAGCGGAAGCTCTTAATATTCACCTGAGAATAAACATGCTTTAAACGTCAACAAAAATGTTGGTGAGTTATAGGTTTAACCTATATATATCAAATCGTAACAATAGACCACAAGATTTCATATTTCAATACACATCCCATACATAGAGATAAAAATCATTCATATGGTGAACACCTGGTAACCGACAATAACAAGATGCATATATAAGAATATCCCCATCATTCCGGGACACCCTTCGGATATGATATAAATTTCGAAGTACTAAAGCATCCGGTACTTTGGATGGGGTTTGTTAGGCCCAATAGATCTATCTTTAGGATTCGCGTCAATTAGGGTGTCTGTTCCCTAATTCTTAGATTACCAGACTTAATAAAAAGGGGCATATTCGATTTTGATAATTCAACCATAGAATGTAGTTTCTCGTACTTGTGTCTATTTTGTAAATCATTTATAAAACCTACATGTATTCTCATCCCAAAAATATTAGATTTTAAAAGTGGGACTATAACTCACTTTCACAGATTTTTACTTCGTCGGGAAGTAAGACTTGGCCACTGGTTGATTCACGAGCCTATAACAATATATACATATATATCAAAGTATGTTCAAAATATATTTACAACACTTTTAATATATTTTGATGTTTTAAGTTTATTAAGTCAGCTGTCCTCGTTAGTAACCTACAACTAGTTGTCCACAGTTAGATGTACAGAAATAAATCGATAAATATTATCTTGAATCAATCCACGACCCAGTGTATACGTATCTCAGTATTGATCACAACTCAAACTATATATATTTTGGAATCAACCTCAACCCTGTATAGCTAACTCCAACATTCACATATAGAGTGTCTATGGTTGTTCCGAAATATATATAGATGTGTCGACATGATAGGTCGAAACATTGTATACGTGTCTATGGTATCTCAAGATTACATAATATACAATACAAGTTGATTAAGTTATGGTTGGAATAGATTTGTTACCAATTTTCACGTAGCTAAAATGAGAAAAATTATCCAATCTTGTTTTACCCATAACTTCTTCATTTTAAATCCGTTTTGAGTGAATCAAATTGCTATGGTTTCATATTGAACTCTATTTTATGAATCTAAACAGAAAAGTATAGGTTTATAGTCGGAAAAATAAGTTACAAGTCGTTTTTGTAAAGGTAGTCATTTCAGTCGAAAGAACGACGTCTAGATGACCATTTTAGAAAACATACTTCCACTTTGAGTTTAATCATAATTTTTGGATATAGTTTCATGTTCATAATAAAAATCATTTTCTCAGAATAACAACTTTAAAATCAAAGTTTATCATAGTTTTTAATTAACTAACGCAAAACAGCCCGCGGTGTTACTACGACGGCGTAAATCCGGTTTTACGGTGTTTTTCGTGTTTCCAGGTTTTAAATCATTAAGTTAGCATATCATATAGATATAGAACATGTGTTTAGTTGATTTTAAAAGTCAAGTTAGAAGGATTAACTTTTGTTTGCGAACAAGTTTAGAATTAACTAAACTATGTTCTAGTGATTACAAGTTTAAACCTTCGAATAAGATAGCTTTATATGTATGAATCGAATGATGTTATGAACATCATTACTACCTTAAGTTCCTTGGATAAACCTACTGTAAAAGAGAAAAATGGATCTAGCTTCAATGGATCCTTGGATGGCTCGAAGTTCTTGAAGCAGAATCATGACACGAAAACAAGTTCAAGTAAGATCATCACTTGAAATAAGATTGTTATAGTTATAGAAATTGAACCAAAGTTTGAATATGATTATTACCTTGTATTAGAATGATAACCTACTGTAAGAAACAAAGATTTCTTGAGGTTGGATGATCACCTTACAAGATTGGAAGTGAGCTAGCAAACTTGAAAGTATTCTTGATTTTATGAAACTAGAACTTTTGGAATTTATGAAGAACACTTAGAACTTGAAGATAGAACTTGAGAGAGATCAATTAGATGAATAAAATTGAAGAATGAAAGTGTTTGTAGGTGTTTTTGGTCGTTGGTGTATGGATTAGATATAAAGGATATGTAGTTTTGTTTTCATGTAAATAAGTCATGAATGATTACTCATATTTTTGTAATTTTATGAGATATTTCATGCTAGTTGCCAAATGATGGTTCCCACATGTGTTAGGTGACTCACATGGGCTGCTAAGAGCTGATCATTGGAGTGTATATACCAATAGTACATACATCTAAAAGATGTGTATTGTACGAGTACGAATACGGGTGCATACGAGTAGAATTGTTGATGAAACTGAACGAGGATGTAATTGTAAGCATTTTTGTTAAGTAGAAGTATTTTGATAAGTGTATTGAAGTCTTTCAAAAGTGTATAAATACATATTAAAACACTACATGTATATACATTTTAACTGAGTCGTTAAGTCATCGTTAGTCGTTACATGTAAGTGTTGTTTTGAAACCTTTAGGTTAACGATCTTGTTAAATGTTGTTAACCCAATGTTTATAATATCAAATGAGATTTTAAATTATTATATTATCATGATATTATCATGTATGAATATCTCTTAATATGATATATATACATTAAATGTCTTTACAACGATAATCGTTAAATATATGTCTCGTTTAAAAATCATTAAGTTAGTAGTCTTGTTTTTACATATGTAGTTCTGTAACATCCCGCCTTTTTCCATTTACTTTTCCGTTATACTAATATAAAGTCCGTTATATGTTTATAACATCTCCCGTTGATACGCGTTTTAAATTATCTCGTTTAGGTAATTCCCGCACCCGAACGAAAGTTGAGGGACTAAACTTGACAAGGGATCAAACCCTTGACTAGGTCAAAGGGTCAAACCCCTTTCACCCATTCATTTCCACCTCCATCTCTCTCTCTTTCTCTCTAGCAAGAACACACACCCAAAACCAAATTCATTCAACCATCATCTAAATTCGATCTAGGAGGCTTACAACAAAATAAACTACATATTTGTGATCCTCTCTTCATCCTCTTCATTTTGGTACCAACTTCATCTCATTTGGGTAACTTTCTAAAATCACTAGATTTTGTGTTCTTGATGTTTTTAACTTATAAAAGTGTTAATTAGTGTCTATGGCTCAAGTCTAACACGAATATATGATTTATATGCTCGATCTCGTTGTTTTAGTGTAACTAGCATGAACTTGAATTTTGGTGTATTGTTCTTGAATTTTGGATGATCATATGTTGTTAGATGTTAAAAGTTGATGTTTTAATTGTGTTACTAGCATCACTAGCTTCAATTTGATGTGTAGGTTGCCTTAGAAAACTTCATGAACTTGATTAGTGATTTTGGTGAATTTGGGTTAGGGTTTGATGAACTTGAAATGGACTTTTGATGCATTGAATGCCATGGATTATTATTGGTAAGTGTTTAGTTGGATTGTATGCTTGATTACCTTCGAAACGGCATATCATTCATGTAAATTGGTTGCCCGAATCATTGAATTGCATTTATGAACTTGTATGCGGTTAATGTTAAGCATTAGATGCGGTTTTGGTTGTTGTAATAGGTAGATTGATTGATGAAATGTGTTTAGTTGTTTTCCTCGTCAAATTACCTTCCCAACGGTATAAGATACTTGTCTTGATTGTTTGCGGATCATAAATGGTGATTGTTTGAAGTTAGGTTCGTGCATAAAACTTAAAAACTGCCAGAATTCTCTGCACAGGTACCCGCGCGGCGCGCCATATACCCGCGCGGCGCGCCGTTTGGGTCTGTCCAACTTGGTCAATTTTCGAATAATGTTTGCTATGCTACGCACCTCCGATTCACATGTAACCTGTCCTAGCATGTTCATACATGATTAAAAACCTCAGAAAAATAGTTCGGGACACGACCCGAACGTGTTGACTTTTTCGTTGACTTTGACCGACCAAAGTTTGACTTTTTGTCAAACTTAACCAAATGATTTTGCAACCTTCCTAATTTGTTTATATACTTGTATCTTGCATGAAAATTGACAATTTGATTTCACATGCTAAATAATCGAGTCGTAACGAGCCATAGGACTAATTGAACATCTTTGACCTATCGTGTTTACCGTTATTGATACGACCTATTTGTTTAGGTCAAGACTAGCATTGTTCTTTGCACACGTTTACTTGTCGAAGTACTTTACTACTCGTGCACTCAAGGTGAGATCATAGTCCCACTTTTACTCTTTTTGAACTTATATTGGGATGAGAAAACATAAACGATTCTTTTGAACTAAGTGAACACAAGAACGGGAAAACAAACATTCTACATACGAGTTTAGAACAAAAATCCTCAATTCGATTATCATTAGTTACACTTGCCGGGTGTAAGCGAGAACTTATGTTATATGGCCATATGGGTTGACAACCCTCATCTTTGACGGTTCGCTACCGTCTACGGATGAAATATATTTTCGAGAATCAGTGTTTGTTCTAGCACTAAGTGATGGGGTATACAATGGAAGGAATGTTAAGCTTTGATAATTGGGTGCTCGTGAAACAAACTTTTGGAATGTATTACTATTATTTCATTGATGCAAATCTTGTGGTTCACTTGTACTTACTTACTTAAACCTATGATTTCACCAACGTTTTCGTTGACAGATTTCTATGTTTTTCTCAGGTCCTTGAACGATACATGATACATGCTTCCGCTCATTATTTGATACTTGCATTGGATGTCGAGTATATGTGCATTTCATGGAGCGTCTTTTGACTTTACTTTAAACCGTGTCGCCTAGATTTCATTCGTATTATAACGTTGTAACTTAACTATTGGTTGAACAATTCTTGTAAACTTTGGGAACAATCTTTATTTTGAAATGAAGGCGACATATTTTGGTCAAACTTTGTCTTAAAGACTTATGACCACGTAACGGGACCTAAGTAGACGGCGCCGTCAAACATGATTTGGTCGGGTCGCTACAGATGGTATCAGAGCGTTGGTTGTAGGGATTTAGAGTTCATTGGTGTCAACCTCGAGTCATAGGGTACATTGATGAGTCTAGACTACAACTGGCATATAGACTTGAAGTAGGAATTACTTGACTACTTGTGCATTTATACTCGAACGCTTCTACTCATATCTACTCTTAGTTCATCTTAATCTCACGTTGTTTAATTTGATTGACACGCCACCTTGACTTTATAGAATAATGTCGAATGCACATATGAATCAGGGTAATATAATTTCCGGGATTATATTACGGTGACTCATATGAACGTTCCGACATTATGGCATAAAGAATTTAAGGCGAGTCGAGGAAAAACTTCTCTTTATCTTTATTCTATATCACGGTTAGTATTATTGAGAATACTAATCAATGATATTCTTGTGTCTTGAAGGAACAATGGCTCCTCGTCGTGTACGCCGCAATGAAACTCCCGAACAAGCTCTCGAACGGATGATAGCCACCGCCGTAGATGCGGCCATGGCCGGTCACTCATCCAACAACAATAATAATAACAACAACAACAACAACAACAACCAAGGAGCCGGTAACTCTAGCGAAGGGTGCTCCTACAAAGCTTTCATGGGGTGCAAACCCCACACTTATGATGGAACCGGGGGACCGGTTGTGCTTACTCGTTGGTTTGAACAAACCGAGGCCGTCTTTAGCATAAGCGGTTGTCGGGACCAAGACAAGGTCAAATACTCCACTCACACTTTCTCCGGAATTGCTCTAACATGGTGGAACACCTATGTTCAATCGGTGGGTACCGATGAAGCTCATGCCCTCTCTTGGGCCGATCTAAAGGAAAAGATGATTGTTGAGTATTTTCCGCGCGAAGAAACCCGAAAGCTTGAGGAAGAACTAAGAGCTTTGAAAGCGGTCGGAAACGATCTTAAAGCTTATAATCAACGCTTCGCCGAACTATCCTTGATGTGTCCTAATCTTGTTAACCCCGAATCTCAAAGGATTGAGCTCTACATGCTCGGTCTTCCAAAAAGCATCAAACAAGGGGTGATGTCATCCAAACCCACTACTCATCAAGCCGCTATGAACATGGCTCGCCAACTAATTGAAACGGTTGACGAAATCGTAGTTCCGGCACCTAAGGCCGAGGATAAATCGGGCGGCAACAAAAGAAAGTGGGAACCCTCCCAATCAAGCAACAACAACTTTGCCAAGAAATCTTTCACTTTCGACGACAAGAAGGGTTATGCCGGGAATCTACCTTTTTGCAACAAATGCAACAAACATCACTTTGGCAAATGTAGTAAGCTAATTTGCCATCGGTGCCAAGGAATTGGTCATAAGGCCAACGATTGTAAAAGTGCCACTCCCGTCGCTCGAAAGTGGCCCAATGCACCAAAGACGGGCACTTGTTACGAATGTGGCCAAACGGGTCATTATAGAAATGCATGCCCAAAGAAGAAAGATAACCCCAACACGCGCGGCCGAGCTTTTAACATCAACACCGAGGAAGCCCGGGATGACACTGAACTAGTCACGGGTACGTTTCTCCTCAACAATTCTTATGTCTCTTGCTTATTCGATTCAGGTGCCGATAAATGCTTTGTATCCAAGACTTTGACTCATTCTTTTAGCACTCCACCTCTTCCATTAGATACCCCTTATACCATTGAAGTGGCTAACGGGAAACTATTAAGTGCCGACACATATTACCGGGGGTGTGCGTTAAACATTTTGGGTAAGGAATTTGAAATTGACTTGATACCCATGGAACTAGGAAGCTTTGATGTAATAATCGGTATGAATTGGTTAGTCAAAACGAAATCTCACATCCTTTGTGATCTTAACGCAATCCGAATTCCTATCGAGAATGGTGAACCTTTGATTTTTTATGGCGATAAGAGTTGCACCAGACTCAATCTCGTTTCGTGCCTTAAAGTTAGAAAACTACTCCGTAAGGGTTGTTTTGCGATCCTTGCCCACGTTAAGAAAGTCGAGTCCGATGAGAAGCATATCGATGATGTGCCAATTGTTAGTGACTTTTCCGATGTATTTCCCGACGAATTGCCGGGTCTTCCACCTCATCGACCGGTTGAATTCCAAATCGATCTTATTCCGGGGGCCGCACCCGTAGCACGTGCACCATATAGACTCGCCCCATCCGAAATGCAAGAATTGCAAAGTCAAATCCAAGAACTACTTGATCGTGGTTTTATCCAACCTAGCCATTCACCTTGGGGCGCTCCGATTTTGTTTGTTAAAAAGAAAGACGGATCCCTACGAATGTGCATTGATTATCGTGAACTAAATAAATTGACGGTTAAGAACCGATATCCTCTTCCTCGCATCGATGACCTCTTTGATCAACTACAAGGGTCTTGTGTATATTCGAAAATCGATCTCCGCTCGGGTTATCATCAATTGAGGGTTAAGGGGGAAGATGTCTCCAAAACCGCTTTCCGAACTCGTTATGGTAGTTATGAATTCCTTGTCATGCCATTTGGTCTCACTAACGCACCGGCGGTGTTCATGGATCTTATGAACCGCGTGTGCAAACCGTATCTCGATAAATTCGTTATTGTGTTCATCGATGACATATTGATCTATTCTAAAAATGAAGAAGAGCACGAACAACATCTCCGACTTGTGCTTGAACTTTTAAGACAAGAACAACTCTATGCCAAATTCTCCAAGTGTGAATTTTGGTTAAAGGAAGTTCAATTTCTTGGTCATGTTGTAAGTGACCAAGGTATTAAAGTCGATCCATCGAAAATCGAAGCCATTAGCAAATGGGAGACTCCTACTACTCCTACTCACATTCGTCAATTTTTGGGTCTCGCCGGGTACTATCGTAGATTCATCGAAAATTTCTCTTTGGTTGCACGTCCTCTAACCGCATTGACTCACAAGGGAAAGAAATTCATTTGGGCGACCGAACATGAATCCGCATTCCAAATCTTGAAAACGAAGCTAACCACCGCTCCTATCTTGTCACTTCCCGAAGGCAATGATGACTTTGTTGTATATTGCGATGCCTCAAAACATGGTTTTGGGTGTGTATTGATGCAACGAACGAAAGTCATTGCTTATGCTTCTCGACAACTCAAAATTCATGAACGAAACTATACGACACATGATCTCGAACTCGGAGCCGTTGTCTTTGCACTTAAAATGTGGAGACACTATCTTTACGGGACCAAGAGTACTATCTTTACCGACCACAAAAGCCTCCAACACATTTTCGATCAAAAGCAACTAAACATGAGACAACGAAGGTGGATTGAAACCTTAAACGATTACGATTGCGAGCTTCGTTACCATCCCGGGAAGGCAAATGTAGTAGCCGATGCCTTAAGTCGAAAAGAAAGAGCGGTGCCTCTCCGTGTCCGAGCTTTAAACATCACCATTCACACCAACCTTAATAGCCAAATTCGGGTAGCCCAAGATGAGGCTCTCAAGGATGAAAACATCTCTCTCGAACACTTGAACGTCCTCACCTCTCGATTCGAAGTTAAAGAAACCGGACTCCGATATTTCGCCGGAAGAATTTGGGTGCCTAGTTATGGGGATCTACGAAGCCTTATTTTAGATGAAGCCCATAAGTCACGATACTCGATTCACCCCGGTGCCAATAAGATGTACCACGACCTTAAACAACTATATTGGTGGCCGAACATCAAAAGGGACGTAGCTACTTATGTTTCCAAGTGTTTGACATGTTCCAAAGTCAAAGCCGAACACCAAAGACCGTCCGGACTACTTCGACAACCCGAGATCCCGCAATGGAAGTGGGAAAGGATAACGATGGATTTTATCACCAAACTACCAAAAACGACGGGCGGTTATGATACCATTTGGGTTATTGTTGACCGTCTCACCAAATCCGCACACTTCCTTGCCATGAAAGAAACGGACAAAATGGAGAAACTTGCACAACTTTACATTAAGGAGATCGTAGCCCGACACGGTGTACCTTTATCGATTATCTCCGACCGAGATGGCCGTTTCGTTTCTAGATTTTGGCGTACACTGCAAGAAGGGTTGGGAACGCGTTTAGACATGAGCACCGCATATCATCCTCAAACCGATGGACAAAGCGAACGTACAATTCAAACCTTAGAGGACATGTTACGAGCTTGCGTGGTTGATTTCGGAAAAGCTTGGGACAAGCACTTACCTCTCGCCGAGTTCTCTTACAACAATAGTTATCACGCGAGTATTAAAGCCGCACCTTTTGAAGCGCTATATGGCCGCAAATGTCGTTCACCTCTTTGTTGGGCCGAGGTAGGCGACGTGCAAATCACCGGACCCGAACTCATTCACGAAACTACCGAGAAAATCGTTCAAATCCGAGATAGGCTTAGGACGGCCCGAAGTCGTCAAAAGAGCTATACCGATAAACGACGCAACGATCTTGAATTTCAAGTCGGTGACCGAGTAATGTTAAAAGTCGCACCTTGGAAGGGTGTAATCCGTTTTGGGAAACGCGGGAAGCTAAATCCGCGGTATATTGGTCCTTTCGAAATCTTGGAGCGTATTGGAACCGTTGCTTATCGTTTAGATCTTCCGCCTCAATTGAACTCCGTTCATCCTACCTTCCATGTATCTAACTTGAAAAAGTGTCTTGCCGAACCCGATATCGTCATCCCTCTTGAGGAACTTACTATTGATGACAAGCTTCATTTTGTGGAAGAACCGGTTGAAATTGTGGATACCTCCGTCAAGACATTGAAACAAAGCCGAATCCCGATTGTTAAAGTCCGTTGGAACGCCAAAAGGGGACCCGAGTTTACTTGGGAAAGACAAGATCAAATGCAAAGGAAGTATCCTCATCTATTCGTGAATTCAGAAACGCAAGATCTCGAGGGAGAAACAACGACTACTACGCCTACTTAAATTTCGGGACGAAATTTCTTTTAAGGAGTAGGTAATGTAACATCCCGCCTTTTTCCATTTATTTTTCCGTTATACTAATATAAAGTCCGTTATATGTTTATAACATCTCCCGTTGATACGCGTTTTAAATTATCTCGTTTAGGTAATTCCCGCACCCGAACGAAAGTTGAGGGACTAAACTTGACAAGGGATCAAACCCTTGACTAGGTCAAAGGGTCAAACCCCTTTCACCCATTCATTACCATCTCCCTATCTCTCTCTCTTTCTCTCTAGCAAGAACACACCCAATTTCCTTTCTCATTCATTCATCATCTAAATCCGGATTAGGGAGCTAGCAACCAAATAAATTACATATTCGTGATCCTCTCTTCATCCTCTTCATTTTGGTACCAACTTCATCTCATTTGGGTAACTTTCTAAAATCACTAGATTTTGTGTTCTTGATGTTTTTAACTTATAAAAGTGTTAATTAGTGTCTATGGCTCAAGTCTAACATGAATATATGATTTATATGCTCGATCTCGTTGTTTTAGTGTAACTAACATGAACTTGAATTTTGGTGTGATGTTCTTGAATTTTGGATGATCATATGTTGTTAGATGTTGAAAGTTGATGTTTTAATTGTGTTACTAGCATCACTAGCTTCAATTTGATGTATAGGTTGATTAAGGAAACTCCAAAAACATGATTATTGATTTTGAGATGTTTGACTAGGGTTTGATAGTTCTTGACATGAATTTTTGGATGCTTGAATGCCATGGAATGTTAATTATTAGTGTTTAGTTGTAATGTATGTTTCATTACCTTCAAAACGGCATATTATATGTGTGAATTGGTTTCCCGAAACTCAAATTGCATTTGAAGAACTTGAAACCTTAAAAATGAACGTTTAATGATCACTTGATGAGTTTTCGGCTATTATAAATGATGTTTTTGTTTGGTGAAACATGTTTAGTTGTGTTCCTTGTCAAAAGAGCTTTCCAACGGTATAAGATACGTCTTCTAGTTGTTTACGGTTTGAGTTTTGCGTTTGTTTGAAAATTGACCAAGTCTTGAACAAGTGAAACAGGCCTGGGACCAGGCCACGGCCATTGTCGCGGCGCGACAGGCCTGGCCGCGGCGCGGCATAAGCCGTGCCCAGCTTCTGTCTCCGGTGTCCATTTTATGGAAAATGTTTGGCATACTACGGACCTCCGATTCACATGAAACTTGTTCTAACATGTTCATATATGATTAAAAACCTCAGAAAAATAGTTCGGAACCCGACCCGAACGTGTTGACTTTCATTGACTTTGACCGACCAAAGTTTGACTTTTAATCAAACTTAACCAAATATTTGTGCAATCGTTCTAACATGTTTTTATACTTGTACCTTGCATGAAACATGACAATTTGATTCACATGCTATTATGATCGAGTCTTAACGAGCCATAGGACTAATTGAACATCTTTGACCTATCGTGTTTACCGTTATTGATACGACCTATTTGTTTAGGTCAAGACTAGCATTGTTCTTTGCACACGTTTACTTGTCGAAGTACTTTACTACTCGTGCACTCAAGGTGAGATCATAGTCCCACTTTTACTCTTTTTGAACTTATATTTGGGATGAGAAAACATAAACGATTCTTTTGAACTAAGTGAACACAAGAACGGGAAAACAAACATTCTACATACGAGTTTAGAACAAAATCCTCAATTCGATTATCGTGAACTAAATAAATTGACGGTTAAGAACCGATATCCTCTTCCTCGCATCGATGACCTCTTTGATCAACTACAAGGGTCTTGTGTATATTCGAAAATCGATCTCCGCTCGGGTTATCATCAATTGAGGGTTAAGGGGGAAGATGTCTCCAAAACCACTTTCCGAACTCGTTATGGTAGTTATGAATTCCTTGTCATGCCATTTGGTCTCACTAACGCACCGGCGGTGTTCATGGATCTTATGAACCGCGTGTGCAAACCGTATCTCGATAAATTCGTTATTGTGTTCATCGATGACATATTGATCTATTCTAAAAATGAAGAAGAGCACGAACAACATCTCCGACTTGTGCTTGAACTTTTAAGACAAGAACAACTCTATGCCAAATTCTCCAAGTGTGAATTTTGGTTAAAGGAAGTTCAATTTCTTGGTCATGTTGTAAGTGACCAAGGTATTAAAGTTGATCCAACGAAAATCGAAGCCATTAGCAAATGGGAGACTCCTACTACTCCTACTCACATTCGTCAATTTTTGGGTCTCGCCGGGTACTATCGTAGATTTATCGAAAATTTCTCTTTGGTTGCACGTCCTCTAACCGCATTGACTCACAAGGGAAAGAAATTCATCTGGACGACCGAACATGAATCCGCATTCCAAATCTTGAAAACGAAGCTAACCACCGCTCCTATCTTGTCACTTCCCGAAGGCAATGATAACTTTGTTGTATATTGTGATGCCTCGAAACATGGTTTTGGGTGTGTATTGATGCAACGAACGAAAGTCATTGCTTATGCTTCTCGACAACTCAAAATTCATGAACGAAACTATACGACACATGATCTCGAACTCGGAGCCGTTGTCTTTGCACTTAAAATGTGGAGACACTATCTTTATGGAACCAAGAGTACTATCTTTACCGACCACAAAAGTCTCCAACACATTTTCGATCAAAAGCAACTAAACATGAGACAACGAAGGTGGATTGAAACCTTAAACGATTACGATTGCGAGCTTCGTTACCATCCCGGGAAGGCAAATGTAGTAGCCGATGCCTTAAGTCGAAAAGAAAGAGTGGTGCCTCTTCGTGTCCGAGCCTTAAACATCACCATCCACACAAACCTTAATAGCCAAATTCGGGTAGCCCAAGATGAGGCTCTCAAAGATGAAAACATCTCTCTCGAACACTTGAACGTCCTCACCTCTCGATTCGAAGTTAAAGAAACCGGACTCCGATATTTCGCCGGAAGGATTTGGGTGCCTAGTTATGGGGACCTACGAAGCCTTATTTTAGATGAAGCCCATAAGTCACGATACTCGATTCACCCCGGTGCCAATAAGATGTACCACGACCTTAAACAACTATATTGGTGGCCGAACATCAAAAGGGACGTAGCTACTTATGTTTCCAAGTGTTTGACATGTTCCAAAGTCAAAGCCGAACACCAAAGACCGTCCGGACTACTTCGACAACCCGAGATCCCGCAATGGAAGTGGGAAAGGATAACGATGGATTTTATCACCAAGCTACCAAAAACGACGGGCGGTTATGATACCATTTGGGTTATTGTTGACCGTCTCACCAAATCCGCACACTTCCTTGCCATGAAAGAAACGGACAAAATGGAGAAACTTGCACAACTTTACATTAAGGAGATCGTAGCCCGACACGGTGTACCTTTATCGATTATCTCCGACCGAGATGGTCGTTTCGTTTCTAGATTTTGGCGTACATTGCAAGAAGCGTTGGGAACGCGTTTAGACATGAGCACCGCATATCATCCTCAAACCGATGGACAAAGCGAACGTACAATTCAAACCTTAGAGGACATGTTACGAGCTTGCGTGGTTGATTTCGGAAAAGCTTGGGACAAGCACTTACCTCTCGCCGAGTTCTCTTACAACAATAGTTATCACGCGAGTATTAAAGCCGCACCTTTTGAAGCGCTATATGGCCACAAATGTCGTTCACCTCTTTGTTGGGCCGAGGTAGGCGACGTGCAAATCACCGGACCCGAACTCATTCACGAAACCACCGAGAAAATCGTTCAAATCCGAGATAGGCTTAGGACGGCCCGAAGTCGTCAAAAGAGCTATACCGACAAACGACGCAACGATCTTGAATTTCAAGTCGGTGACCGAGTAATGTTAAAAGTCGCACCTTGGAAGGGTGTAATCCGTTTTGGGAAACGCGGGAAGCTAAATCCGCGGTATATTGGTCCTTTCGAAATCTTGGAGCGTATTGGAACCGTTGCTTATCGTTTAGATCTTCCGCCTCAATTGAACTCCGTTCATCCTACCTTCCATGTATCTAACTTGAAAAAGTGTCTTGCCGAACCCGATATCGTCATCCCTCTCGAAGAACTTACTATGGATGACAAACTTCATTTTGTGGAGGAACCGGTTGAAATTGTGGACACCTCCGTCAAGACATTGAAACAAAGCCGAATCCCGATTGTCAAGGTTCGTTGGAATGCCAAAAGAGGACCCGAGTTTACTTGGGAAAGACAAGATCAAATGCAAAGGAAGTATCCTCATCTATTCGTGAATTCGGAAACGCAAGATCTCGAGGAAGAAACAACGACTACTACGCCTACTTAAATTTCGGGACGAAATTTCTTTTAAGGAGTAGGTAATGTAACATCCCGCCTTTTTCCATTTACTTTTCCGTTATACTAATATAAAGTCCGTTATATGTTTATAACATCTCCCGTTGATACGCGTTTTAAATTATCTCGTTTAGGTAATTCCCGCACCCGAACGAAAGTTGAGGGACTAAACTTGACAAGGGATCAAACCCTTGACTAGGTCAAAGGGTCAAACCCCTTTCACCCATTCATTTCCACCTCCATCTCTCTCTCTTTCTCTCTAGCAAGAACACACACCCAAAACCAAATTCATTCAACCATCATCTAAATTCGATCTAGGAGGCTTACAACAAAATAAACTACATATTTGTGATCCTCTCTTCATCCTCTTCATTTTGGTACCAACTTCATCTCATTTGGGTAACTTTCTAAAATCACTAGATTTTGTGTTCTTGATGTTTTTAACTTATAAAAGTGTTAATTAGTGTCTATGGCTCAAGTCTAACACGAATATATGATTTATATACTCGATCTCGTTGTTTTAGTGTAACTAGCATGAACTTGAATTTTGGTGTATTGTTCTTGAATTTTGGATGATCATATGTTGTTAGATGTTAAAAGTTGATGTTTTAATTGTGTTACTAGCATCACTAGCTTTAATTTGATGTGTAGGTTGCCTTAGAAAACTTCATGAACTTGATTAGTGATTTTGGTGAATTTGGGTTAGGGTTTGATGAACTTGAAATGGACTTTTGATGCATTGAATGCCATGGATTATTATTGGTAAGTGTTTAGTTGGATTGTATGCTTGATTACCTTCGAAACGGCATATCATTCATGTAAATTGGTTGCCCGAATCATTGAATTGCATTTATGAACTTGTATGCGGTTAATGTTAAGCATTAGATGCGGTTTTGGTTGTTGTAATAGGTAGATTGATTGATGAAATGTGTTTAGTTGTTTTCCTCGTCAAATTACCTTCCCAACGGTATAAGATACTTGTCTTGATTGTTTGCGGATCATAAATGGTGATTGTTTGAAGTTAGGTTCGTGCATAAAACTTAAAAACTGCCAGAATTCTCTGCACAGGTACCCGCGCGGCGCGCCATATACCCGCGCGGCGCGCCGTTTGGGTCTGTCCAACTTGGTCAATTTTCGAATAATGTTTGCTATGCTACGCACCTCCGATTCACATGTAACCTGTCCTAGCATGTTCATACATGATTAAAAACCTCAGAAAAATAGTTCGGGACACGACCCGAACGTGTTGACTTTTTCGTTGACTTTGACCGACCAAAGTTTGACTTTTTGTCAAACTTAACCAAATGATTTTGCAACCTTCCTAATTTGTTTATATACTTGTATCTTGCATGAAAATTGACAATTTGATTTCACATGCTAAATAATCGAGTCGTAACGAGCCATATGACTAATTGAACATCTTTGACCTATCGTGTTTACCGTTATTGATACGACCTATTTGTTTAGGTCAAGACTAGCATTGTTCTTTGCACACGTTTACTTGTCGAAGTACTTTACTACTCGTGCACTCAAGGTGAGATCATAGTCCCACTTTTACTCTTTTTGAACTTATATTGGGATGAGAAAACATAAACGATTCTTTTGAACTAAGTGAACACAAGAACGGGAAAACAAACATTCTACATACGAGTTTAGAACAAAAATCCTCAATTCGATTATCATTAGTTACACTTGCCGGGTGTAAGCGAGAACTTATGTTATATGGCCATATGGGTTGACAACCCTCATCTTTGACGGTTCGCTACCGTCTACGGATGAAATATATTTTCGAGAATCAGTGTTTGTTCTAGCACTAAGTGATGGGGTATACAATGGAAGGAATGTTAAGCTTTGATAATTGGGTGCTCGTGAAACAAACTTTTGGAATGTATTACTATTATTTCATTGATGCAAATCTTGTGGTTCACTTGTACTTACTTACTTAAACCTATGATTTCACCAACGTTTTCGTTGACAGATTTCTATGTTTTTCTCAGGTCCTTGAACGATACATGATACATGCTTCCGCTCATTATTTGATACTTGCATTGGATGTCGAGTATATGTGCATTTCATGGAGCGTCTTTTGACTTTACTTTAAACCGTGTCGCCTAGATTTCATTCGTATTATAACGTTGTAACTTAACTATTGGTTGAACAATTCTTGTAAACTTTGGGAACAATCTTTATTTTGAAATGAAGGCGACATATTTTGGTCAAACTTTGTCTTAAAGACTTATGACCACGTAACGGGACCTAAGTAGACGGCGCCGTCAAACATGATTTGGTCGGGTCGCTACAAGTTCATTGTTAATATACTTTATGATATGTTTTCTTATCATAGTATCATGTTAACTATATATATATATATCCATATATATGTCATCATATAGTTTTTACAAGTTTTAACGTTCGTGAATCACCGATCAACTTGGGTGGTCAATTGTCTATATGAAACATATTTCAATTAATCAAGTCTTAACAAGTTTGATTGCTTAACATGTTGGAAACATTTAATCATGTAAATATCAATCTCAATTAATATATATAAACATGGAAAAGTTCGGGTCACTACAGTACCTACCCGTTAAATAAATTTCGTCCCGAAATTTTAAGCTGTTGAAGGTGTTGACGAATCTTCTGGAAATAGATGCGGGTATTTCTTCTTCATCTGATCTTCACGCTCCCAGGTGAACTCGGGTCCTCTACGAGCTTTCCATCGAACCTTAACAATTGGTATCTTGTTTTGCTTAAGTCTTTTAACCTCACGATCCATTATTTCGACGGGTTCTTCGATGAATTGAAGTTTTTCGTTGATTTGGATTTCATCTAACGGAATAGTGAGATCTTCTTTAGCAAAACATTTCTTTAAATTCGAGACGTGGAAAGTGTTATGTACAGCCGCGAGTTGTTGAGGTAACTCTAGTCGGTAAGCTACTGGTCCGACACGATCAATAATCTTGAATGGTCCAATATACCTTGGATTTAATTTCCCTCGTTTACCAAATCGAACAACGCCTTTCCAAGGTGCAACTTTAAGCATGACCATCTCTCCAATTTCAAATTCTATATCTTTTCTTTTAATGTCAGCGTAGCTCTTTTGTCGACTTTGGGCGATTTTCAACCGTTGTTGAATTTGGATGATCTTCTCGGTAGTTTCTTGTATAATCTCCGGACCCGTAATCTGTCTATCCCCCACTTCACTCCAACAAATCGGAGACCTGCACTTTCTACCATAAAGTGCTTCAAACGGCGCCATCTCAATGCTTGAATGGTAGCTGTTGTTGTAGGAAAATTCTGCTAACGGTAGATGTCGATCCCAACTGTTTCCGAAATCAATAACACATGCTCGTAGCATGTCTTCAAGCGTTTGTATCGTCCTTTCGCTCTGCCCATCAGTTTGTGGATGATAGGCAGTACTCATGTCTAGATGAGTTCCTAATGCTTGCTGTAATGTCTGCCAGAATCTTGAAATAAATCTTCCATCCCTATCAGAGATAATAGAGATTGGTATTCCATGTCTGGAGATGACTTCCTTCAAATACAGTCGTGCTAACTTCTCCATCTTGTCATCTTCTCTTATTGGTAGGAAGTGTGCTGATTTGGTGAGACGATCAACTATTACCCAAATAGTATCAAAACCACTTGCAGTCCTTGGCAATTTAGTGATGAAATCCATGGTAATGTTTTCCCATTTCCATTCTGGGATTTTGGGTTGTTGAAGTAGACCTGATGGTTTCTGATGCTCAGCTTTGACCTTAGAACACGTCAAACATTCTCCTACGTATTTAGCAACATCGGCTTTCATACCCGACCACCAAAAATGTTTCTTGAGATCCTTGTACATCTTCCCCGTTCCAGGATGTATTGAGTATCTGGTTTTATGAGCTTCTCTAAGTACCATTTCTCTCATATCTCCAAATTTTGGTACCCAAATCCTTTCAGCCCTATACCGGGTTCCGTCTTCCCGAATATTAAGATGCTTCTCCGATCCTTTGGGTATTTCATCCTTTAAATTTCCCTCTTTTAAAACTCCTTGTTGCGCCTCCTTTATTTGAGTAGTAATGTTATTATGAATCATTATATTCATAGATTTTACTCGAATGGGTTCTCTGTCCTTCCTGCTCAAGGCATCGGCTACCACATTTGCCTTCCCCGGGTGGTAACGAATCTCAAAGTCGTAATCATTCAATAATTCAATCCACCTACGCTGCCTCATATTCAGTTGTTTCTGATTAAATATGTGTTGAAGACTTTTGTGGTCGGTATATATAATACTTTTGACCCCATATAAGTAGTGCCTCCAAGTCTTTAATGCAAAAACAACCGCGCCTAATTCCAAATCATGCGTCGTATAATTTTGTTCGTGAATCTTCAATTGTCTAGACGCATAAGCAATCACCTTCGTTCGTTGCATTAATACACCACCGAGACCTTGCTTTGATGCATCACAATAAATCACAAAATCATCATTCCCTTCAGGCAATGACAATATAGGTGCCGTAGTTAGCTTTTTCTTCAATAACTGAAATGCTTTCTCTTGTTCATCATTCCATTCAAATTTCTTCCCTTTATGCGTTAATGCAGTCAAGGGTTTTGCTATTCTGGAAAAGTCTTGGATGAACCTTCTGTAGTAACCAGCTAGTCCTAAAAACTGGCGTATGTGTTTCGGAGTTTTCGGGGTTTCCCACTTTTCAACAGTTTCTATCTTTGCCGGATCCACCTTAATACCTTCTTTGTTCACTATGTGACCGAGGAATTGAACTTCTTCCAACCAAAATGCACACTTTGAAAACTTAGCGTACAATTCTTCCTTCCTCAATACTTCTAACACCTTTCTCAAATGTTCACCGTGTTCTTGGTCATTCTTTGAGTAAATAAGTATGTCATCAATGAAAACAATGACAAACTTGTCAAGGTATGGTCCACACACTCGGTTCATAAGGTCCATGAACACAGCTGGTGCATTAGTTAAACCAAACGGCATGACCATAAACTCGTAATGACCGTAACGTGTTCTGAAAGCAGTCTTTGGAATATCATCTTCTTTCACCCGCATTTGATGATACCCGGAACGTAAGTCAATCTTTGAATAAACAGACGAGCCTTGTAGTTGATCAAATAAGTCGTCGATTCTCGGTAGTGGGTAGCGGTTCTTGATGGTAAGTTTGTTCAACTCTCGGTAGTCGATACACAACCTGAATGTACCATCTTTCTTCTTGACAAACAAAACAGGAGCTCCCCACGGTGATGTGCTTGGTCGAATGAAACCACGCTCTAAAAGTTCTTGTAATTGACTTTGCAGTTCTTTCATCTCGCTGGGTGCGAGTCTGTAAGGAGCACGAGCTATTGGTGCAGCTCCTGGTACAAGATCTATTTGAAATTCAACGGATCGATGTGGGGGTAATCCCGGTAATTCTTTCGGAAATACATCGGGAAATTCTTTTGCGACGGGAACATCATTGATGCTCTTTTCTTCAGTTTGTACTTTCTCGACGTGTGCTAGAACAGCATAGCAACCTTTTCTTATTAGTTTTTGTGCCTTCAAATTACTAATAAGATGTAGCTTCGTGTTGCCCTTTTCTCCGTACACCATTAAGGGTTTTCCTTTTTCTCGTATAATGCGAATTGCATTTTTGTAACAAACGATCTCCGCTTTCACTTCTTTCAACCAGTCCATACCGATTATCACATCAAAACTCCCTAACTCTATTGGTATCAAATCAATCTTAAATGTTTCGCTAACCAGTTTAATTTCTCGATTCCGACATATATTATCTGCTGAAATTAATTTACCATTTGCTAATTCGAGTAAAAATTTACTATCCAAAGGCGTCAATGGACAACTTAATTTAGCACAAAAATCTCTACTCATATAGCTTCTATCCGCACCCGAATTAAATAAAACGTAAGCAGATTTATTGTCAATAAGAAACGTACCCGTAACAAGCTCCGGGTCTTCCTGTGCCTCTACCGCATTAATATTGAAAACTCTTCCACGGCCTTGTCCATTCGTGTTCTCCTGGTTCGGGCAATTTCTAATAATGTGGCCTGGTTTTCCACATTTATAACAAACTACATTGGCATAACTTGCTCCGACACTACTTGCTCCGCCATTACTCGTTCCGACACCATTTGTTCCTTTCGTTCTATTAACCCCTGGTCCGTAGACCTCACACTTCACCGCGCTATGACCATTTCTTTTACACTTGTTGCAAAATTTGGTGCAGAACCCCGAGTGATTCTTTTCACACCTTTGGCATAGCTGCTTCTGATTGTTGTTGTTGTTGCGGTTATTATTGTTGTTGGGATGATTGTTGTAGTTGCTGTTGTTGTTGTTGTTGTTGTTGTTGTTGGGCCGTTTGTTGTAGTTGCGATTGATGTTGCGATTGTTGGGATAAATGTTGCGATTATTGTTGTAATTGCTGTTGTTGTTGTATTGGTGATTCTTATCACCGTTTTCCTCCCACTTTCTTTTGACTTGCTTCACATTGGCCTCTTCAGCAGTCTGTTCTTTAATTCTTTCTTCAATTTGGTTCACGAGTTTGTGAGCCATTCTACATGCCTGTTGTATGGAGGCGGGCTCGTGTGAACTTATATCTTCTTGGATTCTTTCCGGTAATCCTTTCACAAACGCGTCGATCTTCTCTTCCTCATCTTCGAATGCTCCCGGACACAATAGGCACAATTCTGTGAATCGTCTTTCGTACGTGGTAATATCAAATCCTTGGGTTCGTAACCCTCTAAGTTCTGTCTTGAGCTTATTGACCTCGGTTCTGGGACGGTACTTCTCGTTCATCAAGTGCTTGAATGCTGACCACGGTAGTGCGTACGCATCATCTTGTCCCACTTGCTCTAGATAGGTATTCCACCATGTTAACGCAGAACCTGTGAAGGTATGCGTAGCGTACTTCACTTTGTCCTCTTCAGTACACTTACTTATGGCAAACACCGATTCAACCTTCTCGGTCCACCGTTTCAATCCGATCAGTCCTTCGGTTCCATCAAATTCCAAAGGTTTGCAGGCAGTGAATTCTTTGTAGGTGCATCCTACACGATTTCCTGTACTGCTAGATCCAAGGTTATTGTTGGTATGTAGCGCAGCCTGTACTGCGGCTATGTTTGAAGCTAGAAAAGTACGGAATTCCTCTTCATTCATATTCACGGTGTGTCGAGTAGTCGGTGCCATTTCCTTCAAAATAGTTAAATGGAACAAGTTAATCATACAGAATATTAAGAGTAGTTAATAGTATTTCGTAGCATAATATGAACTCATTTATAAAAGCTTTTTCTTCATATTAGCGTTTTATAAGTTTAAATTCGGGTAGTACCTACCCGTTAAGTTCATACTTAGTAGCTAATATACAATTCAACTACTACAATTCTATATGAAAAACTGATTATAATAATATTTCGCGTTCAAACTTTTATACAATATTTTACAAACTTACAATACCGCTTATTTTACATAAAGCATGAAATATAGCACACAATAACTTTGATACAAGATAGTTGTGAAGACAATTCTAGCTAGTACACAAGTCGTTCAGCAAAGGCAATAAAGACACGTAATTCATACGTCCAGAAACAAGTCATGCATTCTGGTTTTACTAGGACTACTTCCCATCCTTGGTCTTGTGCAACATAACCGTTATGGCCGTTGATAAGACAGCGTGTTGTAACGTCATCAAAGGGACGAGGGTTACGTAATGTCCAACAGTCCCGTAATAATCTAAAAACCTCATTTCTTACCCCAATTACCGACTCCGTCACTTGTGGAAACATTTTGTTTAATAGTTGTAGCCCGATGTTCTTGTTCTCACTTTGGTGAGAAGCGAACATTACTAATCCGTAAGCATAACATGCTTCTTTATGTTGCATGTTAGCCGCTTTTTCTAAATCACGAAGTCCAATATTCGGATATATTGAGTCAAAATAATTTCTTAACCCGTTGCGTAAAATAGCATTTGGGTTCCCCGCAATATATGCGTCAAAGTAAACACATCGTAACTTATGGGTTTCCCAATGTGATATCCCCCATCTTTCAAACGAAAGTCTCTTATAAACCAAGACATTCTTGGAACGTTCTTCGAATGTCTTACAAACTGATCTCGCCTTAAATAGTTGTGCCGAAGAATTCTGGCCGACTCTAGACAAGATTTCATCAATCATGTCTCCGGGTAGGTCTCTTAAAATATTGGGTTGTCTATCCATTTTGTGTTTTTAAACTGTAAAATAGACAAGAGTTAGATTCATAAAAAAATACTTATTAATACAAGCAATTTTTACATATATCATAAAGCATAAGAACACTATATTACATATATTACACCACACGAATACAACTATCTTATTCCGACTCGCTCGTTTCTTCTTCTTCGGTTTTGGTTCGTTTTGCCAAGTTTCTAGGGATATATGATGTTCCCCTAATACGAGCCGTCGTTGTCCACATTGGTTTAGAAAAACCTGGTGGTTTAGAGGTTCCCGGGTCATTGTTACAACTTAAGGACTTCGGGGGTTGACGATACATATAAAGTTCATCGAGGTTGGAATTAGATTTCTCTATTTTTATGCCCTTTCCCTTATTATTTTCTTTTGCCTTTTTAAATTCAGTTGGGGTAATTTCTATAACATCATCGGAATTCTCGTCGGAATCCGATTCATCGGAGAATTGGTAATCCTCCCAATATTTTGCTTCCTTGGCGGAAACACCATTGACCATAATTAACTTTGGTCGGTTGGTTGAGGATTTTCTTTTACTTAACCGTTTTATTATTTCCCCCACCGGTTCTATTTCTTCATCCGGTTCCGATTCTTCTTCCGGTTCCGATTCTTCTTCCGGTTCCGACTCTTCTTCCGGTTCCTCTTCGGGAACTTGTGAATCAGTCCACAAATCATTCCAATTTATATTTGACTCTTCATTATTATTAGGTGAGTCAATGGGACTTGTTCTAGAGGTAGACATCTATCACATAATATTAAACACGTTAAGAGATTAATATATCACATAATATTCATATGTTAAAAATATATAGTTTCCAACAAAAATGTTAAGCAATCATTTTTAAAGAAAACACGGTCGAAGTCCAGACTCACTAATGCATCCTAACAAACTCGATAAGACACACTAATGCAAATTTTCTGGTTCTCTAAGACCAACGCTCGGATACCAACTGAAATGTCCCGTTCTTATTGATTAAAAACGTTCCATATTAATTGATTTCGTTGCGAGGTTTTGACCTCTATATGAGACGTTTTTCAAAGACTGCATTCATTTTTAAAACAAACCATAACCTTTATTTCATAAATAAAGGTTTAAAAAGCTTTACGTAGATTATCAAATAATGATAATCTAAAATATCCTGTTTACACACGACCATTACATAATGGTTTACAATACAAATATGTTACATCGAAATCAGTTTCTTGAATGCAGTTTTTACACAATATCATACAAACATGGACTCCAAATCTTGTCCTTATTTTAGTATGCAACAGCGGAAGCTCTTAATATTCACCTGAGAATAAACATGCTTTAAACGTCAACAAAAATGTTGGTGAGTTATAGGTTTAACCTATATATATCAAATCGTAACAATAGACCACAAGATTTCATATTTCAATACACATCCCATACATAGAGATAAAAATCATTCATATGGTGAACACATGGTAACCGACAATAACAAGATGCATATATAAGAATATCCCCATCATTCCGGGACACCCTTCGGATATGATATAAATTTCGAAGTACTAAAGCATCCGGTACTTTGGATGGGGTTTGTTAGGCCCAATAGATCTATCTTTAGGATTCGCGTCAATTAGGGTGTCTGTTCCCTAATTCTTAGATTACCAGACTTAATAAAAAGGGGCATATTCGATTTCGATAATTCAACCATAGAATGTAGTTTCTCGTACTTGTGTCTATTTTGTAAATCATTTATAAAACCTACATGTATTCTCATCCCAAAAATATTAGATTTTAAAAGTGGGACTATAACTCACTTTCACAGATTTTTACTTCGTCGGGAAGTAAGACTTGGCCACTGGTTGATTCACGAGCCTATAACAATATATACATATATATCAAAGTATGTTCAAAATATATTTACAACACTTTTAATATATTTTGATGTTTTAAGTTTATTAAGTCAGCTGTCCTCGTTAGTAACCTACAACTAGTTGTCCACAGTTAGATGTACAGAAATAAATCGATAAATATTATCTTGAATCAATCCACGACCCAGTGTATACGTATCTCAGTATTGATCACAACTCAAACTATATATATTTTGGAATCAACCTCAACCCTGTATAGCTAACTCCAACATTCACATATAGAGTGTCTATGGTTGTTCCGAAATATATATAGATGTGTCGACATGATAGGTCGAAACATTGTATACGTGTCTATGGTATCTCAAGATTACATAATATACAATACAAGTTGATTAAGTTATGGTTGGAATAGATTTGTTACCAATTTTCACGTAGCTAAAATGAGAAAAATTATCCAATCTTGTTTTACCCATAACTTCTTCATTTTAAATCCGTTTTGAGTGAATCAAATTGCTATGGTTTCATATTGAACTCTATTTTATGAATCTAAACAGAAAAGTATAGGTTTATAGTCGGAAAAATAAGTTACAAGTCGTTTTTGTAAAGGTAGTCATTTCAGTCGAAAGAACGACGTCTAGATGACCATTTTAGAAAACATACTTCCACTTTGAGTTTAATCATAATTTTTGGATATAGTTTCATGTTCATAATAAAAATCATTTTCTCAGAATAACAACTTTAAAATCAAAGTTTATCATAGTTTTTAATTAACTAACCCAAAACAGCCCGCGGTGTTACTACGACGGCGTAAATCCGGTTTTACGGTGTTTTTCGTGTTTCCAGGTTTTAAATCATTAAGTTAGCATATCATATAGATATAGAACATGTGTTTAGTTGATTTTAAAAGTCAAGTTAGAAGGATTAACTTTTGTTTGCGAACAAGTTTAGAATTAACTAAACTATGTTCTAGTGATTACAAGTTTAAACCTTCGAATAAGATAGCTTTATATGTATGAATCGAATGATGTTATGAACATCATTACTACCTTAAGTTCCTTGGATAAACCTACTGGAAAAGAGAAAAATGGATCTAGCTTCAATGGATCCTTGGATGGCTCGAAGTTCTTGAAGCAGAATCATGACACGAAAACAAGTTCAAGTAAGATCATCACTTGAAATAAGATTGTTATAGTTATAGAAATTGAACCAAAGTTTGAATATGATTATTACCTTGTATTAGAATGATAACCTACTGTAAGAAACAAAGATTTCTTGAGGTTGGATGATCACCTTACAAGATTGGAAGTGAGCTAGCAAACTTGAAAGTATTCTTGATTTTATGAAACTAGAACTTTTGGAATTTATGAAGAACACTTAGAACTTGAAGATAGAACTTGAGAGAGATCAATTAGATGAAGAAAATTGAAGAATGAAAGTGTTTGTAGGTGTTTTTGGTCGTTGGTGTATGGATTAGATATAAAGGATATGTAGTTTTGTTTTCATGTAAATAAGTCATGAATGATTACTCATATTTTTGTAATTTTATGAGATATTTCATGCTAGTTGCCAAATGATGGTTCCCACATGTGTTAGGTGACTCACATGGGCTGCTAAGAGCTGATCATTGGAGTGTATATACCAATAGTACATACATCTAAAAGCTGTGTATTGTACGAGTACGAATACGGGTGCATACGAGTAGAATTGTTGATGAAACTGAACGAGGATGTAATTGTAAGCATTTTTGTTAAGTAGAAGTATTTTGATAAGTGTATTGAAGTCTTTCAAAAGTGTATAAATACATATTAAAACACTACATGTATATACATTTTAACTGAGTCGTTAAGTCATCGTTAGTCGTTACATGTAAGTGTTGTTTTGAAACCTTTAGGTTAACGATCTTGTTAAATGTTGTTAACCCAATGTTTATAATATCAAATGAGATTTTAAATTATTATATTATCATGATATTATCATGTATGAATATCTCTTAATATGATATATATACATTAAATGTCTTTACAACGATAATCGTTACATATATGTCTCGTTTAAAAATCATTAAGTTAGTAGTCTTGTTTTTACATATGTAGTTCATTGTTAATATACTTTATGATATGTTTTCTTATCATAGTATCATGTTAACTATATATATATATATATCCATATATATGTCATCATATAGTTTTTACAAGTTTTAACGTTCGTGAATCACCGATCAACTTGGGTGGTCAATTGTCTATATGAAACATATTTCAATTAATCAAGTCTTAACAAGTTTGATTGCTTAACATGTTGGAAACATTTAATCATGTAAATATCAATCTCAATTAATATATATAAACATGGAAAAGTTCGGGTCACTACATAAACCTCTCAAGTATCATGGCAAAGGTCTTGAAAAAGTTTACCGACAAAAATTTTCTCGAGATGTAGTGTATATATATATATATATATATATATATATATATATATTATCTCAAAGTTCCAAAAAAAGGAGCAGAACTTAATAAAGAGAAATGCCGAAGAGAACTCTACCGAAAATGATTATCAAATGAAGAAAAGTTCAAAAGTGCTTCTCAAAATACTTCAGCACTCCTATCTATCCGAATAAAAGTCTGTATAAAGGCTACATTACCCTTTTATTTCACCCCTCAAAAACAACTTCACTGCCACTCCAAAATCCCTTCTCCATCAATGACAAATGACCCATAAAGCTGAGATTACTACTGTTCTCGCATTAGCAGCAAGAATTTGAGTCTTTATCAAGCCTATGATGATGGGTGCAGCATGACTGGCTACGAGTGTATTCATTTCTTAGATCTATAGGGAACCCTAAACACTTGAGTGATTTGAGTGACCCATGAAAGCTAGCTTATGTCATGTAACCTCCTCGCATGCTTGCAGAGATAATTTCAATCCTAACATAGATGACTCACCTTATCTTTTTGCTCTTATAATAAAAGCAAACCGCTTAGGCTATTAGAAAAGAAACGCCGAAAAGATTCTTAAGGAAATGAGAGTTCGCTTGAGGACAAGCAAAGTCTAAGTGTGGGATATTTGATATCGGCTAAAAAGTCACGTTTTCACCCCGGTATTAAGGCCCAAAAACAAGAAAGATTCGAACTTTGTCAGCAAAATACCCACTTCGTCGGTTAAAATTGAAGAACAACTAATTACGAAGACGATGCAAAAAGAATCAAGAGAATCGGAGCTAAAACGAAGATTCTAGAGCGAAAACGGTGAAAGGCAAGAAATCAAGTTACGATCCAGCGAATCAAGACTGATCAGGCACAAAAACAGCTTGCATACGGCTTTCCAGTATGGCGAACGTCCTGCAAAATGGTCCAGCAAACGGCCCCAAGAAATGGCTTGCCTGGCAAACGGCTTGCCAAATACGGCCTGCCAAACGGCTTGCCAGCCGTTTGCAGGCAAAAATTTTATCTATTTAAAGGGTCTTTGTCATTCATTCCAACACACACTTCAATTCACTTCTTTCTCTCTCTTGTACAATATTAGTCATACTCTCAAGGCCTTCGACTCCGTGCGGGAAACCTAGTACCCGGAGAAGAACACTGAAGATTGTATTAGGAGCGGTCTAGAGTCTTGAAGTTATCACTTTTGTATTCAGAACTCATTTATTCTACTGGTACTTCTATCCCTTATATTATATAATGTTTTATGATATTGTTGCCATGATTAGCGAGTAGTTATGTTTAGTGTATGCTATGATGTAAGCAGTTATAATGCCGAAATAATATTATGGTTTGTGTATGTTGTTGAAATGCTTTTCGATTATGTTTTAAACTCAATCGCTTTTCCAACTAATAGAACGTAGTTATAGGCTCTGTTATTGGGAAGTCGCGAACCCTGATTCAGAGTACACTATCTGTGTCACCCCTTGGTAAGAGAAGTCTATCGAATACAACGTAAGATCGACTGAGGCACACCAGTTGTAGTAAGTCTATCAAACTTTAGATTCCGACTGAGGAATCTTTCGTAGTGAAACATCTGATTAGACCCTTAGTACATTGTCGGTCATAGACCATGCTAGTGTAGTCACCAAGCATATAAACTTCGTACATGCACGCTGAAGCACAGCGTTTGTTGTAAGCTGTACCTCTGCTAAGTAAGGCCATGGAACCCGGTTAGTGTTGACCAGTACACTGCACCATAATGCGGTCTCAAGCATTGCACCCAGCTTGAGGGATTCTTAGTTAATTAAGGAACTGTTTGTTTAGACACATAAAGGATTGGACCGTTAGGATAACCGAACGTATTCATGGAAGTCAGCTTGACTTGGCCAAGGTGTTCTTTATGGTTGAACTCTTTTTAAAAGGGCCTAGCTATCTTTTAAGACCAATCATTAACGAAAGCATTGAAACACATCACTTATCTCGGATATGGTAAACCATGTATTCTATTATGTTTAAGAAAGTTTAGACCATTTTGGAATGTTAATACGACACCCAACCGAGTCGCTCAATTGGATGAGCCGTCTGAACGTGTATGCCTGTAGTCAGACTGCACGGGCGTCGGGGGTAAGGGACGTTGCTGTCTATTCAGAATCTTCAAGCCTAACGTGTAGTGACCCGAACTTTTCCATGTTTATATATATTAATTGAGATTGATATTTACATGATTAAATGTTTCCAACATGTTAAGCAATCAAACTTGTTAAGATTTGATTAATTGAAATATGTTTTATATAGACAATTGACCACCCAAGTTGACCGGCGATTCACGAACGTTAAAACTTGTAAAAATGACATGACGATGTATATATGGATATATATATGGTTAACATGAGATTATGATAAGTAAGTATCTACATAAGTATATTAACAATGAGTTATATACATATAAACAAGACTACTAACTTAAGGATTTCGAAACGAGACATATATGTAACGATTATCGTTGTAACGACATTTAAATGTATATATATCATATTAAGATATATTAATATATCATAATATCATGATAATATAATAATTTAACATCTCATTAGATATAATAAACAATGGGTTAACAACATTAATTGAGATCGTTAACTTAAAGGTTTCAAAACAACACTTACATGTAACGACTAACGATGACTTAACGACTCAGTTAAAATGTATATACATGTAGTGTATTTAGATGTATTAAAATACTTTTGGAAGACTTCAAGACATATATCAAAACACTCATAGTTAACGAAAATGGTTACAGTTACTTTCCCATTCTTTTCTTTCATCAAGAATTCTAGTCGTATTCTTACCCGTATTATACACAGCTTCAAAACGTACTTACTATGGGTATATACCAATAGGAACTAGCATGGGATTTCACTCTTGATTATGTCATGTATGACTAATCAATTTTAACTTCTACCATGAGCTAGTCAACTAACTAGAACTCCTTTTAACCCCACTCACCACTCACCAATTACCACTCATCATTCACTCCATTTCACTTCCAATTCTCTTTCTAATTCTCTCTCAACACACACACACACTATTATGACCATATTTTTCCAGTAGTTAATCATCATCTTCATCAAAAATCACTTCAAGAATCAAGTTATAATCATCATAGGAAGAACACTTCAAGAACACTTCAAAAATCCCTTCAAGTTTACTAATTTACTTCCAAGCTTTCTAATCCATTCCAAGTAATCATCTAAGATCAAGAAACCTTTGTTATATACAGTAGGTTATCTTTCTTATTCAAGGTAATATTCATATTCAAACTTTGATTCAATTTCTATAACTATAAACTATCTTAATTCGAGTAAAAATCTTACTTGAACTTGTTTTTGTGTCATGATCCTACTTCAAGAACTTTCAAGCCATCCAAGATCCTTTGAAGCTAGATCATTTCTTGTCACTTCCAGTAGGTTTACCTACTAAACTTGAGGTAGTAATGATGTTCATAACATCATTCGATTCATATATATAAAACTATCTTATTCGAAGGTTTAAACTCGTAATCACTAGAACATAGTTTAGTTAATTCTAAACTTGTTCGCAAACAAAAGTTAATCCTTCTAACTTGACTTTTAAAATTAACTAAACACATATTCTATATCTATATGATATGCTAACTTAATGATTTAAAACCTGGAAACACGAAAAACACCGTAAAACCGGATTTACGCAGTCGTAGTAACACCGCGGGCTGTTTTGGGTTAGTTAATTAAAAACTATGATAAACTTTGATTTAAAAGTTGTTATTCTGAGAAAATGATTTTTATTATGAACATGAAACTATATCCAAAAATTATGGTTAAACTCAAAGTGGAAGTATGTTTTCTAAAATGGTCATCTAGACGTCGTTCTTTCGACTGAAATGACTACCTTTACAAAAATGACTTGTAACTTATTTTTTCGACTATAAACCTATACTTTTTCTGTTTAGATTCATAAAATAGAGTTCAATATGAAACCATATCAATTTTATTCACTCAAAACGGATTTAAAATGAAGAAGTTATGGGTAAAACAAGATTGGATAATTTTTCTCATTTTAGCTAGGTGAAAATTGGTAACAAATCTATTCCAACCATAACTTAATCAACTTGTATTGTATATTATGTAATCTTGAGATACCATAGACACGTATACAATGTTTCGACCTATCATGTCGACACATCTATATATATTTCGGAACAACCATAGACACTCTATATGTGAATGTTGGAGTTAGCTATACAGGGTTGAGGTTGATTCCAAAATATATATAGTTTGAGTTGTGATCAATACTGAGATACGTATACACTGGGTCGTGGATTGATTCAAGATAATATTTATCGATTTATTTCTGTACATCTAACTGTGGACAACTAGTTGTAGGTTACTAACGAGGACATCTGACTTAATAAACTTAAAACATCAAAATATATTAAAAGTGTTGTAAATATATTTTGAACATACTTTAATATATATGTATATATTGTTATAGGTTCGTGAATCAACAGTGGCCAAGTCTTACTTCTCGACGAAGTAAAAATCTGTGAAAGTGAGTTATAGTCCCACTTTTAAAATCTAATATTTTTGGGATGAGAATACATGCAGGTTTTATAAATGATTTAAAAAATAGACACAAGTACGTGAAACTACATTCTATGGTTGAATTATCGAAATCGAATATGCCCCTTTTTATTAAGTCTGGTAATCTAAGAATTAGGGAACAGACACCCTAATTGACGCGAACCCTAAATATAGATCTATTGGGCCTAACAAATCCCATCCAAAGTACCGGATGCTTTAGTACTTCGAAATTTATATCATATCCGAAGGGTGTCCCGAAATGATGGGGATATTCTTATATATGCATCTTGTTAATGTCGGTTACCAGGTGTTCACCATATGAATGATTTTTATCTCTATGTATGGGATGTGTATTGAAATATGAAATCTTGTGGTCTATTGTTACGATTTGATATATATAGGTTAAACCTATAACTCACCAACATTTTTGTTGATGTTTTAAGCATGTTTATTCTCAGGTGATTATTAAGAGCTTCCGCTGTCGCATACTTAAATAAGGACGAGATGTGGAGTCCATGCTTGTATCATATTGTGTAAAAACTGCATTCAAGAAACTTATTTTGTTGTAACATATTTGTATTGTAAACCATTATGTAATGGTCGTGTGTAAACAGGATATTTTAGATTATCATTATTTGATAATCTACGTAAAGCTTTTTAAACCTTTATTGATGAAATAAAGGTTGTGGTTTGTTTTAAAATGAATGCAGTCTTTGAAAAACGTCTCATATAGAGGTCAAAACCTCGCAACGAAATCAATTAATATGGAATGTTTTTAATCAATAAGAACGGGTCATTTCAGTTGGTATCATAGTATTGGTCTTAGAGAACCAGAATTTTGCATTAGTGTGTCTTATCGAGTTTGTTAGGATGCATTAGTGAGTCTGGACTTCGACCGTGTTTACTTGAAAAATGATTGCTTAACAAATTTTGTTGGAAACTATATATTTTTAACATGTGAATATTATGTGATATATTAATCTCTTAACGCGTTTGATATTATGTGATAGATGTCTACCTCTAGAACAAGTCCCATTGAATCACCTAATAATAATGAAGAGTCAAATGTAAATTGGAATGATTCGTGGACTGATTCACAAGTTCCCGAAGAGGAACCGGAAGAAGAGTCGGAACCGGAAGAAGAATCGGAACTGGAAGAAGAATCGGAACCGGATGAAGAAATAGAACTGGTGGGGGAAATAATAAAACGGTTAAGTAAAAGAAAATCCTCAACCAACCGACCAAGGTTAATTATGGTCAATGGTGTTTCCGCCAAGGAAGCAAAATATTGGGAGGATTACCAATTCTCCGATGAATCGGATTCCGACGAGAATTCCGATGATGTTATAGAAATTACCCCAACTGAATTTAAAAAGGCAAAAGAAAATAATAAGGGAAAGGGCATAAAAATAGAGAAATCTAATTCCAACCCCGATGAACTTTATATGTATCGTCAACCCCCGAAGTCCTTAAGTTGTAACAATGACCCGGGAACCTCTAAACCACCAGGTTTTTCTAAACCAATGTGGATAACGACGGCTCGTATTAGGGGAACATCATATATCCCTAGAAACTTGGCAAAACAAACCTAAACCGAAGAAGAAGAAACAAGCGAGTCGGAATAAGATAGTTGTATTCGTGTGGTGTAATATAAGTAATATAGTGTGCTTATGCTTTATGATATATGTAAAAATTGCTTGTATTAATAAGTATTTTTTTTATGAATCTAACTCTTGTCTATTTACAGTATAAAAACACAAAATGGATAGACAACACAATATTTTAAGAGACCTACCCGGAGACATGATTGCTGAAATCTTGTCTAGAGTCGGTCAGAATTCTTCGGCACAACTATTTAAGGCGAGATCAGTTTGTAAGACATTCGAAGAACGTTCCAAGAATGCTTTGGTTTATAAAAGGCTTTCGTTCGAAAGATGGGGGATATCACATTGGGAAATCCATAAGTTACGATGTGTTTACTTTGACGCATATATTGCGGGGAACCCAAATGCTATTTTACGCAATGGGTTAAGAAATTATTTTGACTCAATATATCCGAATATTGGACTTCATGATTCAGAAAAAGCGGCTAACATGCAACATAAAGAAGCATGTTATGCTTACGGATTAGTAATGTTCGCTTCTCAACAAAGTGAGAACAAGAACATCGGGCTACAACTATTAAACAAAACGTTTCCACAAGTGACGGAGTCGGTAATTGGGGTAAGAAATGAGGTTTTTAGATTGTTACGGGACTGTTGGACATTACGTAACCCTCGTCCCTTTGACGACGTTGCAACACGCTATCTTATCAACGGCCATAACGGTTATGTTCCACAAGACCAAGGATGGGAAGTAATCCTAGTAAAACCAGAATGCATGACTTGTTTCTGGACGTATGAATTACGTGTCTTTATTGCCTTTGCTGAACGACTTGTGTACTAGCTAGAATTATCTTCACAACCATCTTGTATCAAATTTATTGTGTGCTATATTTCATGCTATATGTAAAATAAGCGGTATTGTAAGTTTTTAAAATATTGTGTAAAAGTTTGAACGTGAAATATTATTATAATCAGTTTTTCATATAGAATTGTAGTAGTTGAATTGTATATTAGCTACTAAGTATGAACTTAACGGGTAGGTACTACCCGAATTTAAACTTATAAAACGCTAATATGAAGAAAAAGCTTTTATAAATGAGTTCATATTATGCTACGAAATACTATTAACTACTCTTAATATTCTGTATGATTAACTTGTTCCATTTGACTATTTTGAAGGAAATGGCACCGACTACTCGACACACCGTGAATATGAATGAAGAGGAATTCCGTACTTTTCTAGCTTCAAACATAGCCGCAATACAGGCTGCGCTACATACCAACAATAACCTTGGATCTAGCAGTACAGGAAATCGTGTAGGATGCACCTACAAAGAATTCACTGCCTGCAAACCTTTGGAATTTGATGGAACCGAAGGACCGATCGGATTGAAACGGTGGACCGAGAAGGTCGAATCGGTGTTTTCCATAAGTAAGTGTACTGAAGAGGACAAAGTAAAGTACGCTACGCATACCTTCACAGGTTCTGCGTTAACATGGTGGAATACCTATCTAGAGCAAGTGGGACAAGACGATGCGTACGCACTACCGTGGTCAGCATTCAAGCACTTGATGAACGAGAAGTACCGTCCCAGAACCGAGGTCAATAAGCTCAAGACAGAACTTAGAGGGTTACGAACCCAAGGATTTGATATTACCACGTACGAAAGACGATTCATAGAATTATGCCTATTGTGTCCGGGAGCATTCGAAGATGAGGAAGAGAAGATCGACGCGTTTGTGAAAGGATTACCAGAAAGAATCCAAGAAGATATAAGTTCACACGAGCCCGCCTCCATACAACAGGCATGCAGAATGGCTCACAAACTAGTGAACCAGATTGAAGAAAGAATTAAAGAATAGACTGCTGAAGAGGCCAATGTGAAGCAAGTCAAAAGAAAGTGGGAGGAAAACGGTGATAAGAATCACCAATACAACAACAACAGCAATTACAACAATAATCGCAACAATTATCCCAACAATCGCAACATCAATCGCAACTACAACAAATGGCCCAACAACAACAACAACAACAACAACAACAACAACAACAGCAGCAACTACAACAATCATCCCAACAACAATAATAACCGCAACAAAAACAACAATCAGAAGCAGCTATGCCAAAGGTGTGAAAAGTATCACTCGGGGTTCTGCACCAAATTTTGCAACAAGTGTAAAAGAAATGGTCATAGCGCGGCGAAGTGTGATGTCTACGGACCAGGGGTTAATAGAACGAAAGGAACAAATGGTGTCGGAACGAGTAATGGCGGAGGAAGTAGTGTCGGAGCAAGTTATGCCAATGTAGTTTGTTATAAATGTGGAAAACCGGGCCACATTATTAGAAATTGCCCGAACCAGGAGAACACGAATGGACAAGGCCGCGGAAGAGTTTTCAATATTAATGCGGCAGAGGCACAGGAAGACCCGAAGCTTGTTACGGGTACGTTTCTTATTGACAATAAATCTGCTTACGTTTTATTTGATTCGGGTGCGGATAGAAGCTATATGAGTAGAGATTTTTGTACTAAATTAAGTTGTCCATTGACGCCTTTGGATAGTAAATTTTTACTCAAATTAGCAAATGGTAAATTAATTTCAGCAGATAATATATGTCGGAATCGAGAAATTAAACTGGTTAGCGAAACATTTAAGATTGACTTGATACCAGTAGAGTTAGGGAGTTTTGATGTGATAATCGGTATGGACTGGTTGAAAGAAGTGAAAGCAGAGATCGTTTGTTACAAAAATGCAATTCGCATTATACGAGAAAAAGGAAAACCCTTAATGGTGTACGGAGAAAAGGGCAACACGAAGCTACATCTTATTAGTAATTTGAAGGAACAAAAACTAATAAGAAAAGGTTGCTATGCTATTCTAGCACACGTCGAGAAAGTACAAACTGAAGAAAAGAGCATCAATGATGTTCCCGTAGCAAAAGAATTTCCCGATGTATTTCCGAAAGAATTACCGGGATTACCCCCACATCGATCCGTTGAATTTCAAATAGATCTTGTACCAGGAGCTGCACCAATAGCTCTTGCTCCTTACAGACTCGCACCCAGCGAGATGAAAGAACTGCAAAGCCAATTACAAGAACTTGTAGAGCATGGTTTCATTCGACCAAGCACATCACCGTGGGGAGCTCCTATTTTGTTTGTCAAGAAGAAAGATGGTACATTCAGGTTGTGTATCGACTACCGAGAGTTGAACAAACTTACCATCAAGAACCGCTACCCACTACCGAGAATCGACGACTTATTTGATCAACTACAAGGCTCGTCTGTTTATTTAAAGATTGACTTACGTTCCGGGTATCATCAAATGCGGGTGAAAGAAGATGATATTCCAAAGACTGCTTTCAGAACACGTTATGGTCATTACGAGTTTATGGTCATGCCATTTGGTTTAACTAATGCACCAGCTGTGTTCATGGACCTTATGAACCGAGTCTGTGGACCATACCTTGACAAGTTTGTCATTGTTTTCATTGATGACATACTTATTTACTCAAAGAATGACCAAGAACACGGTGAACATTTGAGAAAGGTGATAGAAGTATTGAGGAAGGAAGAATTGTACGCTAAATTTTCAAAGTGTGCATTTTGGTTGGAAGAAGTTCAATTCCTCGGTCACATAGTGAACAAAAAAGGTATTAAGGTGGATCCGGCAAAGATAGAAACTGTTGAAAAGTGGGAAACTCCGAAAACTCCGAAACACATACGCCAGTTTTTAGGACTAGCTGGTTACTACAGAAGGTTCATCCAAGACTTTTCCAGAATAGCAAAACCCTTGACTGCATTAACGCATAAAGGGAAGAAATTTGAATGGAAGGATGAAGAAGAGAAAGCGTTTCAGTTATTGAAGAAAAAGCTAACTACGGCACCTATATTGTCATTGCCTGAAGGGAATGATGATTTTGTGATTTATTGTGACGCATCAAAGCAAGGTCTCGGTTGTGTATTAATGCAACGAACGAAGGTGATTACTTATGCGTCTAGACAATTGAAGATTCACGAGCAAAATTATACGACGCATGATTTGGAATTAGGCGCGGTTGTTTTTGCATTAAAGACTTGGAGGCACTACTTATATGGGGTCAAAAGTATTATATATACCGACCACAAAAGTCTTCAACACATATTTAATCAGAAACAACTGAATATGAGGCAGCGTAGGTGGATTGAATTGTTGAATGATTACGACTTTGAGATTCGTTACCACCCGGGGAAGGCAAATGTGGTAGCCGATGCCTTGAGCAGGAAGGACAGAGAACCCATTCGAGTAAAATCTATGAATATAATGATTCATAATAACCTTACTACTCAAATAAAGGAGGCGCAACAAGGAGTTTTAAAAGAGGGAAATTTAAAGGATGAAATACCCAAAGGATCGGAGAAGCATCTTAATATTCGGGAAGACGGAACCCGGTATAGGGCTGAAAGGATTTGGGTACCAAAATTTGGAGATATGAGAGAAATGGTACTTAGAGAAGCTCATAAAACCAGATACTCAATACATCCTGGAACGGGGAAGATGTACAAGGATCTCAAGAAACATTTTTGGTGGCCGGGTATGAAAGTCGATGTTGCTAAATATGTAGGAGAATGTTTGACGTGTTCTAAGGTCAAAGCTGAGCATCAGAAACCATCAGGTCTACTTCAACAACCCGAGATCCCAGAATGGAAATGGGAAAACATTACCATGGATTTCATCACTAAATTGCCAAGGACTGCAAGTGGTTTTGATACTATTTGGGTAATAGTTGATCGTCTCACCAAATCAGCACACTTCCTGCCAATAAGAGAAGATGACAAGATGGAGAAGTTAGCACGACTGTATTTGAAGGAAGTCGTCTCCAGACATGGAATACCAATCTCAATTATCTCTGATAGGGATGGCAGATTTATTTCAAGATTCTGGCAGACATTACAGAAAGCATTAGGAACTCGTCTAGACATGAGTACTGCCTATCATCCACAAACTGATGGGCAGAGCGAAAGGACGATACAAACGCTTGAAGACATGCTATGAGCATGTGTTATTGATTTCGGAAACAGTTGGGATCGACATCTACCGTTAGCAGAATTTTCCTACAACAACAGCTACCATTCAAGCATTGAGATGGCGCCGTTTGAAGCACTTTATGGTAGAAAGTGCAGGTCTCCGATTTGTTGGAGTGAAGTGGGGGATAGACAGATTACGGGTCCGAAGATTATACAAGAAACTACCGAGAAGATCATCCAAATTCAACAACGGTTGAAAACCGCCCAAAGTCGACAAAAGAGCTACGCTGACATTAAAAGAAAAGATATAGAATTTGAAATTGGAGAGATGGTCATGCTTAAATTTGCACCTTGGAAAGGCGTTGTTCGATTTGGTAAACGAGGGAAATTAAATCCAAGGTATATTGGACCATTCAAGATTATTGATCGTGTCGGACCAGTAGCTTACCGACTTGAGTTACCTCAACAACTCGCGGCTGTACATAACACTTTCCACGTCTCGAATTTGAAGAAATGTTTTGCTAAAGAAGATCTCACTATTCCGTTAGATGAAATCCAAATCAACAAAAAACTTCAATTCATCAAAGAACCCGTCGAAATAATGGATCGTGAGGTTAAAAGACTTAAGCAAAACAAGATACCAATTGTTAAGGTTCGATGGAATGCTTGTAGAGGACCCGAGTTCACCTGGGAGCATGAAGATCATATGAAGAAGAAATACCCGCATCTATTTCCAGAAGATTCGTCAACACCTTCAACAGCTTAAAATTTCGGGACGAAATTTATTTAATGGGTAGGTACTGTAGTGACCCGAACTTTTCCATGTTTATATATATTAATTGAGATTGATATTTACATGATTAAATGTTTCCAACATGTTAAGCAATCAAACTTGTTAAGACTTGATTAATTGAAATATGTTTTATATAGACAATTGACCACCCAAGTTGACCGGCGATTCCCGAACGTTAAAACTTGTAAAAACGACATGACGATATATATATGGATATACATATGGTTAACATGAGATTATGATAAGTAAGTATCTCCATAAGTATATTAACAATGAGTTATATACATATAAACAAGACTACTAACTTAAGGATTTCGAAACGAGACATATATGTAACGATTATTGTTGTAACGACATTTAAATGTATATATATCATATTAAGATATATTAATATATCATAATATCATGATAATATAATAATTTAACATCTCATTAGATATAATAAACAATGGGTTAACAACATTAATTGAGATCGTTAACTTAAAGGTTTCAAAACAACTCTTACATGTAACGACTAACGATGACTTAACGACTCAGTTAAAATGTATATACATGTAGTGTATTTAGATGTATTAAAATATTTTTGGAAGACTTCAAGACATATATCAAAACACTCATACTTAACGAAAATGGTTACAGTTACTTTCCCATTCTTTTCTTTCATCAAGAATTCTAGTCGTATTCTTACCCGTATTATACACGGCTTCAAAACGTACTTACTATGGGTATATACCAATAGGAACTAGCATAGGATTCCACTCTTTATTATGTCATGTATGACTAATCAATTTTAACTTCTACCATGAGCTAGTCAACTAACTAGAACTCCTTTTAACCCCACTCACCACTCACCAATTACCACTCATCATTCACTCCATTTCACTTCCAATTCTCTTTCTAATTTTCTCTCAACACACACACACACTATTATGAACGTATTTTTCCAGTAGTTAATCATCATCTTCATCAAAAATCACTTCAAGAATCAAGTTATAATCATCATAGGAAGAACACATCAAGAACACTTCAAAAATCCCTTCAAGTTTACTAATTTACTTTCAAGCTTTCTAATCCATTCCAAGTAATCATTTAAGATCAAGAAACCTTTGTTATATATAGTATGTTATCTTTCTTATTCAGGGTAATATTCATATTTAAACTTTGATTCAATTTCTATAACTATAAACTATCTTAATTCGAGTAAAAATCTTACTTGAACTTGTTTTTGTGTCATGATCCTACTTCAAGAACTTTCAAGCCATCCAAGATCCTTTGAAGCTAGATCATTTCTTGTCACTTCCAGTAGGTTTACCTACTAAACTTGAGGTAGTAATGATGTTCATAACATCATTCGATTCATATATATAAAACTATCTTATTCGAAGGTTTAAACTCGTAATCACTAGAACATAGTTTAGTTAATTCTAAACTTGTTCGCAAACAAAAGTTAATCCTTCTAACTTGACTTTTAAAATTAACTAAACACATGTTCTATATCTATATGATATGCTAACTTAATGATTTAAAACCAGGAAACACGAAAAATACCGTAAAACCGGATTTACGCCGTCGTAGTAACACCGCGGGCTGTTTTGGGTTAGTTAATTAAAAACTATGATAAACTTTGATTTAAAAGTTGTTATTCCGAGAAAATGATTTTTATTATGAACATGAAATTATATCCAAAAATTATGGTTAAACTCAAAGTGGAAGTATGTTTTCTAAAATGGTCATCTAGACGTCGTTCTTTCGACTGAAATGACTACCTTTACAAAAACGACTTGTAACTTATTTTTCCGACTATAAACCTATACTTTTTCTGTTTAGATTCATAAAATAGAGTTCAATATGAAACCATAGCAATTTGATTCACTCAAAACGGATTTAAAATGAAGAAGTTATGGGTAAAACAAGATTGGATAATTTTTCTCATTTTAGCTACGTGAAAATTGGTAACAAATCTATTCCAACCATAACTTAATCAACTTGTATTGTATATTATGTAATCTTGAGATACCATAGACACGTATACAATGTTTCGACCTATCATGTCGACACATCTATATATATTTCGGAACAACCATAGGCACTCTATATGTGAATGTTGGAGTTAGCTATACAGGGTTGAGGTTGATTCCAAAATATATATAGTTTGAGTTGTGATCAATACTGAGATACGTATACACTGGGTCGTGGATTGATTCAAGATAATATTTATCGATTTATTTCTGTACATCTAACTGTGGACAACTAGTTGTAGGTTACTAACGAGGACATCTGACTTAATAAACTTAAAACATCAAAATATATTAAAAGTGTTGTAAATATATTTTGAACATACTTTAATATATATGTATATATTGTTATAGGTTCGTGAATCAACATTGGCCAAGTCTTACTTCTCGACGAAGTAAAAATCTGTGAAAGTGAGTTATAGTCCCACTTTTAAAATCTAATATTTTTAGGATGAGAATACATGCAGGTTTTATAAATGATTTACAAAATAGACACAAGTACGTGAAACTACATTCTATGGTTGAATTATCGAAATCGAATATACCCCTTTTTATTAAGTCTGGTAATCTAAGAATTAGGGAACAGACACCCTAATTGACGCGAATCCTAAAGATAGATCTATTGGGCCTAACAAACCCCATCAAAGTACCGGATGCTTTAGTACTTCGAAATTTATATCATATCCGAAGGGTGTCCCGGAATGATGGGGATATTCTTATATATGCATCTTGTTAATGTCGGTTACTAGGTGTTCACCATATGAATGATTTTTATCTCTATGTATGGGATGTGTATTGAAATATGAAATCTTGTGGTCTATTGTTACGATTTGATATATATAGGTTAAACCTATAACTCACCAACATTTTTGTTGACGTTTTAAGCATGTTTATTCTCAGGTGATTATTAAGAGCTTCCACTGTTGCATACTTAAATAAGGACGAGATGTGGAGTCCATGCTTGTATGATATTGTGTAAAAACTGCATTCAAGAAACTTATTTTGTTGTAACATATTTGTATTGTAAACCATTATGTAATGGTCGTGTGTAAACATGATATTTTAGATTATCATTATTTGATAATCTACGTAAAGCTTTTTAAACCTTTATTGATGAAATAAAGGTTATGGTTTGTTTTAAAATGAATGCAGTCTTTGAAAAACGTCTCATATAGAGGTCAAAACCTCGCAACGAAATCAATTAATATGGAACGTTTTTAATCAATAAGAACGGGACATTTCATAACGCAGTACCCAGTGACAAGTCTTATGACAGGGGCGTTTAGGACCAGTGTAATGAATACAAGGCCTCTGCCTATTCATGAGACAGCATTCCATAATCTCGGCAAAATAACTGATGAAGTCATAGTATGCACTCACTTTAACCTTATCTGAATTACGAATTTTATCGCATTTACTTTATCTGTCTTATAAATTAGAAAATTCCCAAAATGAAATAACCACTACTCCCTAACTATCTTAGGCTTAAATATAGGTTCGATTCTACTGATATCTCAAAAATACGACTCTAGGTCATACTTCCCTTATAAGGAGTAGTAAGATTTAGGCCCCGCTAAATATAAATTTAAAACAGTACCTCCCCCTCGAGTGGCTGATCCTGGCGAGCCGCGGCCCGATGACACCGCGCGAATAAAAACCGTCCGTTTCGGCCATATCATCTTTCCCTGTCTTGTTTTTTCCCTTCAAGCTGCATTGTTGCAAGGGAATGATCCGGCGGAAGTCTAAAAAACAAACCTGTTTAATATCAAAACATGTAAATAATTACATCACTAAAGTACACAATATAAAATAAAATAATAAAAAACAAACCTGTTTCATCCATATTAAAGATGTCTTTCATTTCAAACTGATCAACTTTCTCTCTTATGGATTTTAATTTGTCCTCCATGCCCTCCATTTCAACAGATCCACTCTCTCCAAAATGCCGGAAATTTTTAATTCCATATGTTGCTTTGAACTTTCCAAGCCAACCAATAGAAAAAGTAAAGTCTGGAGTATCCACTGGATACATATCTTTCATGAACTTTTTCGCCTTCTCGATGATTAGTTCACCTGTCATATTCACATGTTCTTGATATTGAAGAATCCATTCATAAAGAGATTTTCTAGGTCAGGAAATTTTGCCGGTTTGTGTCGCTTAACATCGCCTCTTTCGGGAACAAGTGAGAGATAATCTAAAGACCGCTTAACTGTATTCGATATTGTCTCTTGACTCACCTACAAACCATAGTTACTATGAACTCATTCTTGCAATTGCTTTTGAGTGAGACTTGGTTATCCTTGTTGTGCTTGCCTTAATGCTCTTCAAATCTCGTCTGTCATTGTTATTTTTTTCACACATGTATGATTTATTTGTGTTAACCTATTTTGATCTTGTATTTATATAAAAAAATATTTTTAATGTCCATAAAGTGATACATTGAACACAAGAAGCATAATAAGGTGGGAGAATGAAAGTTTCTTTCAAATTGGACCGTTCATTTGATATACATGCATTGTATACAATAATTAAGTGGAAGGTTGAAAGGTGTTTGTAAACTAAGTATTCTACTATAAATTAATAAAATATTAATTAATATATAAATTAATTAATTAATAATTTATTAATTAATTAATAACTCTTTTAATTAATAAATTTTGGTGGTCCCAAGTGTATTTTTTTATCGAGTTTCTACTGTAGTTTTTCAATACTCGTTTTGCGCGGGGGTTCGGTTTCCAATTTATTTTATTATGTTCAATTTGCAATATTATTTCGTGGCTAACGATGATGTCGTTGAAGCGCAACTCGAGTCGAACAAAAATGTATAACTCATCAAAGATTTAGATGTTATCTTAAATTAACAATATAGTATTTCCGCGTTTCGTTATGGAGTTGTTGACTTTTTAAAATTTAACGCAATTAACTCGTTAGCTTATATTAACACTCCGTATGATTTATTAATAGAATATATACTGAGTAATATCAAAAAAAATTACTAAATAATTTTCTAAAAAACTAATAAGACTCATATGTATATGTTGTTAATAGATGAAAATATGTACGGAGCCCGTGAGGAAAAAATCAACGTGTATGAAAGGTGGACTCAAATATTTAGCGTTTCTTAAAAAGCGTCCTTTTTGCATATAGTTAGTGGCATTGTGTTCGTAAAATAATTTCGAGCTTAACGATGGTGTCGGAAAAATTTAACTTGTTGCGGGCGAAAAGATATGAGCCGTTGAATATTTGGGTAGAGTTTAGTTAAGATTATTTATGAAAAGGTTGATTTGATACTTTACGCTCCTGTTTGTGGGATATATTTTAAATTTCGAACAAAGTGTGGGGGCTTTTTGGAAAGGAGGGAAAAAAAGAAAAAAATGTGAAAAAACGAAAACGCCCTTGATACTATTTATGGATTTTCTCTAATAGTTAATATAGTAATATTAATACTGGGTAAACTTCCAAGATTACTTCAGGATTTAGTAATTATCAAATCAAGTTAAGCCTAGTTGTCACAATATCACTTAAAGTGTTCAAGAAGTCAAAGATAAAGGCCTGTATCTGAACTATGGACTTATACATTGTAAGATTACAAGGCCCAAAGTTTAGATTTAAGGCCCAAATAATGCCTTTAAGATTGTACCGTCCAAGGATCACTTGAAAACAATGGAATTTTTGTGGTGTGACTTTGATAGGAATGTGGACAAGTACGATGATAAAGTTATTTGATTGATAAAAGTATATGATTGATAATAAGAAAGTAATCGGTTTGTAGTGATAATTGATTATTGTTACAATCTGAATTCTAAGAGTTGTTTTAATGTTGTTTTATACAAAGAACATATAACAGCTAATTCTAGTTTGAGAAGGCTCTAATAACAGCTTTTGGAACCCTCAACTATAAAAGGAAAAATTGCAGCATATGGTTCCTTTGACCCGTTACAGTTGGCAGCTTCTTGATCTCGAAAATGGGAAGTGATGACAATAAAATCTGATCCCAAACTAGTCAAATTACCAAATAAGGTAATTTTACTTTATAATGTTTTATTCTAATACTCCCCCTCAAGTTGAATAGTGGGGTTTCCAATATTCAACTTTCTAAGCACTTCACTGAATAATCTTCCATTGACTGATTTGGTGAGGATAACGGCTAGTTGATCTTCTGATCTGATAGATGGGAGAGAGATGATTTCACCATCTAGTTTCTCTCGAATAAAATGTCGATCAATCTCAACGTGTTTAGTTCGGTCATGGTGCACAGGATTCTCCGAGATGGCGATTGCTGCTTCATTGTCACACAGGATTTGAATAGCTTCTTGTGGTGGAAAGCCAATTTTTGTTAGTAACTTCTTGATTCAAAAGGCCTCAACTACTCCTTTGGCTATTCTTCTAAATTCTGATTCGACACTTAAAAGTGAGACGACTTTTTGTTTCTTACTTTTCCATGCTACAAGATTGCCCCCGACTAATGAGAAGAATCCAGATGTAGATTTTCTATCTCCTTTCTCACCAGCCCAATGTAGTGACCCGAACTTTTCCATGTTTATATATATTAACTGAGATTGATATTTATATGATTAAATGTTTCCAACATGTTAAGCAATCAAACTTGTTAAGACTTAATTAATTGAAATAGGTTTCATATAGACAATTGACCACCCAAGTTGACCGGTGATTCACGAACATTAAAACTTGTAAAAACTATATGATGACATATATATGGATATATATATAGTTAACATGATACTATGATAATTAAACATATCATTAAGTATATTAACAATGAACTACATATGTAAAAACAAGACTACTAACTTAATGATTTTTAAACGAGACATATATGTAACGATTATCGTTGTAAAGACATTTAATGTATATATATCATATTAAGAGATATTCATACATGATAATATCATGATAATATAATAATTTAAAATCTCATTTGATATTATAAACATTGGGTTAACAACATTTAACAAGACCGTTAACCTAAAGGTTTAAAAACAACAATTACATGTAACGACTAACGATGACTTAACGACTCAGTTAAAATGTATATACATGTAGTGTTTTAATATGTATTTATACACTTTTGAAAGACTTCAATACACTTATCAAAATACTTCTAATTAACAAAAATGCTTACAATTACATCCTCGTTCAGTTTCATCAACAATTCTACTCGTATGCACCTGTATTCGTACTCGTATAATACACAGCTTTTAGATGTATGTACTATTGGTATATACACTCCAATGATCAGCTCTTAGCAGCCCATGTGAGTCACCTAACACATGTGGGAACCATCATTTGGCAACTAGCATGAAATATCTCATAAAACTACAAAAATATGAGTAATCATTCATGACTTATTTACATGAAAACAAAATTACATATCCTTTATATCTAATCCATACACCAACGACCAAAAACACCTACAAACACTTTCATTCTTCAATTTTCTTCATCTAATTGATCTCTCTCAAGTTCTATCTTCAAGTTCTAAGTGTTCTTCATATATTCTACAAGTTCTAGTTACATAAAATCAAGAATACTTTCAAGTTTGCTAGCTCACTTCCAATCTTGTAAGGTGATCATCCAACCTCAAGAAATCTTTGTTTCTTACAGTAGGTTATCATTCTAATACAAGGTAATAATCATATTCAAACTTTGGTTCAATTTCTATAACTATAACAATCTTATTTCAAGTGATGATCTTACTTGAACTTGTTTTCGTGTCATGATTCTGCTTCAAGAACTTCGAGCCATCCAAGGATCCGTTGAAGCTAATTTTTCTCTTTTCCAGTAGGTTTATCCAAGGAACTTAAGGTAGTAATGATGTTCATAACATCATTCGATTCATACATATAAAGCTATCTTATTCAAAGGTTTAAACTTGTAATCACTAGAACATAGTTTAGTTAATTCTAAACTTGTTTGAAAACAAAAGTTAATCCTTCTAACTTGACTTTTAAAATCAACTAAACACATGTTCTATATCTATATGATATGCTAACTTAATGATTTAAAACCTGGAAACACGAAAAACACCGTAAAACCGGATTTACGCCGTCGTAGTAACACCGCGGGCTGTTTTGGGTTAGCTAATTAAAAACTATGATAAATTTTGATTTAAAAGTTGTTATTCTGAGCAAATGATTTTTATTATGAACATGAAACTATATCCAAAAATTATGGTTAAACTCAAAGTGGAAGTATGTTTTCTAAAATGGTCATCTAGACGTCGTTTTTTCGACTGAAATGACTACCTTTACAAAAACGACTTGTAACTTATTTTTCCGACTATAAACCTATAATTTTTCTGTTTAGATTCATAAAATAGAGTTCAATATGAAACCATAGCAATTTGATTCACTCAAAACGGATTTAAAATGAAGAAGTTATGGGTAAAACAAGATTGGATAATTTTTCTCATTTTAGCTACGTGAAAATTGGTAACAAATCTATTCCAACCATAACTTAATCAACTTGTATTGTATATATGTAATCTTGAGATACCATAGACACGTATACAATGTTTCGACCTATCATGTCGACACATCTATATATATTTCGGAACAACCATAGACACTCTATATGTGAATGTTGGAGTTAGCTATACAGGGTTGAGGTTGATTCCAAAATATATATAGTTTGAGTTGTGATCAATACTGAGATACGTATACACTGGGTCGTGGATTGATTCAAGATAATATTTATCAATTTATTTCTATACATCTAACTGTGGACAACTAGTTGTAGGTTACTAACAAGGACAGCTGACTTAATAAACTTAAAACATTAAAATATACTAAAAGTGTTGTAAATATATTTTGAACATACTTTGATATATATGTATATATTGTTATAGGTTCGTGAATCAACCAGTGGCCAAGTCTTACTTCCTGATGAAGTAAAAATCTGTGAAAGTGAGTTATAGTCCCACTTTTAAAATCTAATATTTTTGGGATGAGAATACATGCAGGTTTTATAAATGATTTACAAAATAGACACAAGTACGTGAAACTACATTCTATGGTTGAATTATCGAAATCGAATATGCCCCTTTTTATTAAGTCTGGTAATCTAAGAATTAGGGAACAGACACCCTAATTGACGCGAATCCTAAAGATAGATCTATTGGGCCTAACAAACCCCATCCAAAGTACCGGATGCTTTAGTACTTCGAAATTTATATCATATCCGAAGGGTGTCCCGGAATGATGGGGATATTCTTATATATGCATCTTGTTAATGTCGGTTACCAGGTGTTCACCATATGAATGATTTTTTATCTCTATGTATGGGATGTGTATTGAAATATGAAATCTTGTGGTCTATTATTATGATTTGATATATATAGGTTAAACCTATAACTCACCAACATTTTTGTTGACGTTTTAAGCATGTTTATTCTCAGGTGATTATTAAGAGCTTCCGCTGTCGCATACTTAAATAAGGACGAGATTTGGAGTCCATGCTTGTATGATATTGTGTAAAAACTGCATTCAAGAAACTTATTTTGTTGTAACATATTTGTATTGTAAACCATTATGTAATGGTCGTGTGTAAACAGGATATTTTAGATTATCATTATTTGATAATCTACGTAAAGCTTTTTAAACCTTTATTGATGAAATAAAGGTTATGGTTTGTTTTAAAATGAATGCAGTCTTTGAAAAACGTCTCATATAGAGGTCAAAACCTCGCAACGAAATCAATTAATATGGAACGTTTTTAATCAATAAGAACGGGACATTTCAGTTGGTATCAGAGCGTTGGTCTTAGAGAACCAGAATTTTGCATTAGTGTGTCTTATCGAGTTTGTTAGGATGCATTAGTGAGTCTGGACTTCGACCGTGTTTACTTGAAAAATGATTGCTTAACAAATTTTGTTGGAAACTATATATTTTTAACATGTGAATATTATGTGATATATTAATCTCTTAACGCGTTTGATATTATGTGATAGATGTCTACCTCTAGAACAAGTCCCATTGACTCACCTAATAATAATGAAGAGTCAAATGTAAATTGGAATGATTCGTGGACTGATTCACAAGTTCCCGAAGAGGAACCGGAAGAAGAGTCGGAACCGGAAGAAGAATCGGAACCGGAAGAAGAATCGGAACCGGATGAAGAAATAGAACCGGTGGGGGAAATAATAAAACGGTTAAGTAAAAGAAAATCCTCAACCAACCGACCAAGGTTAATTATGGTCAATGGTGTTTCCGCCAAGGAAGCAAAATATTGGGAGAATTACCAATTCTCCGATGAATCGGATTCCGACGAGAATTCCGATGATGTTATAGAAATTACCTCAACTGAATTTAAAAAGGCAAAAGAAAATAATAAGGGAAAGGGCATAAAAATAGAGAAATCTAATTCCAACCCCGATGAACTTTATATGTATCGTCAACCCCCGAAGTCCTTAAGTTGTAACAATGACCCGGGAACCTCTAAACCACCAGGTTTTTCTAAACCAATGTGGATAACGACGGCTCGTATTAGGGGAACATCATATATCCCTAGAAACTTGGCAAAACGAACCAAAACCGAAGAAGAAGAAATAAGCGAGTCGGAATAAGATAGTTGTATTCGTGTGGTGTAATATAAGTAATATAGTGTGCTTATGCTTTATGATATATGTAAAAATTGCTTGTATTAATAAGTATTTTTTTATGAATCTAACTCTTGTCTATTTTACAGTATAAAAACACAAAATGGATAGACAACCCAATATTTTAAGAGACCTAACCGGAGACATGATTGATGAAATCTTGTCTAGAGTCGGTCAGAATTCTTCGGCACAACTATTTAAGGCGAGATCAGTTTGTAAGACATTCGAAGAACGTTCCAAGAATGCCTTGGTTTATAAAAGACTTTCGTTCGAAAGATGGGGGATATCACATTGGGAAATCCATAAGTTACGATGTGTTTACTTTGACGCATATATTGCGGGGAACCCAAATGCTATTTTACGCAATGGGTTAAGAAATTATTTTGACTCAATATATCCGAATATTGGACTTCGTGATTTAGAAAAAGCGGCTAACATGCAACATAAAGAAGCATGTTATGCTTACGGATTAGTAATGTTCGCTTCTCACCAAAGTGAGAACAAGAACATCGGGCTACAACTATTAAACAAAACGTTCCCACAAGTGACGGAGTCGGTAATTGGGGTAAGAAATGAGCTTTTTAGATTGTTACGAGACTGTTGGACATTACGTAACCCTCGTCCCTTTGACGACGTTACAACACGATGTCTTATCAACCGCCATAACGTTTATGTTCCACAAGACCAAGGATGGGAAGTAATCCTAGTAAAACCAGAATGCATGACTTGTTTCTGGACGTATGAATTACGTGTCTTTATTGCCTTTGCTGAACGACTTGTGTACTAGCTAGAATTATCTTCACAACCATCTTGTATCAAATTTATTGTGTGCTATATTTCATGCTATATGTAAAATAAGCGGTATTGTAAGTTTGTAAAATATTGTGTAAAAGTTTGAACGCGAAATATTATTATAATCAGTTTTTCATATAGAATTGTAGTAGTTGAATTGTATATTAGCTACTAAGTATGAACTTAACGGGTAGGTACTACCCGAATTTAAACTTATAAAACGCTAATATGAAGAAAAAGCTTTTATAAATGAGTTCATATTATGCTACGAAATACTATTAACTACTCTTAATATTCTGTATGATTAACTTGTTCCATTTGACTATTTTGAAGGAAATGGCACCGACTACTCGACACACCGTGAATATGAATGAAGAGGAATTCCGTACTTTTCTAGCTTCAAACATAGCCGCAGTACAGGCTGTGCTACATACCAACAATAACCTTGGATCTAGCAGTACAGGAAATCGTGTAGGATGCACCTACAAAGAATTCACTGCCTGCAAACCTTTGGAATTTGATGGAACCGAAGGACCGATCGGATTGAAACGGTGGACCGAGAAGGTCGAATCGGTGTTTGCCATAAATAAGTGTACTGAAGAGGACAAAGTGAAGTACGCTACGCATACCTTCACAGGTTCTGCATTAACATGGTGGAATACCTATCTAGAGCAAGTGGGACAAGACGATGCGTACGCACTACCGTGGTCAGCATTCAAGCACTTGATGAACGAGAAGTACCGTCCCAGAACCGAGGTCAATAAGCTCAAGACAGAACTTAGAGGGTTACGAACCCAAGGATTTGATATTACCACGTACGAAAGACGATTCACAGAATTGTGCCTATTATGTCCGGGAGCATTCGAAGATGAGGAAGAGAAGATCGACGCGTTTGTGAAAGGATTACCAGAAAGAATCCAAGAAGATATAAGTTCACACGAGCCCGCCTCCATACAACAGGCATGTAGAATGGCTCACAAACTAGTGAACCAGATTGAAGAAAGAATTAAAGAACAGACTGCTGAAGAGGCCAATGTGAAGCAAGTCAAAAGAAAGTGGGAGGAAAACGGTGATAAGAATCACCAATACAACAACAACAGCAATTATAACAATAATCGCAACAACTATCCTAACAATCGCAACATCAATCGCAACTACAACAAACGGCCCAACAACAACAACAACAACAACCACAACAATCATCTTAACAACAATAATAACCGCAACAACAACAACAATCAGAAGCAGCTATGCCAAAGGTGTGAAAAGTATCACTCGGGGTTCTGCACCAAATTTTGCAACAAGTATAAAAGAAATGGTCATAGCGCGGCGAAGTGTGATGTCTACGGACCAGGGGTTAACAGAACGAAAGGAACAAATGGTGTCGGAACGAGTAATGGCGGAGCAAGTAGTGTCGGAGCAAGTTATGCCAATGTAGTTTGTTATAAATGTGGAAAACCGGGCCACATTATTAGAAATTGCCCGAACCAGGAGAACACGAATGGACAAGGCCGCGGAAGAGTTTTCAATATTAATGCGGCAGAGGCACAGGAAGACCCGGAGCTTGTTACGGGTACGTTTCTTATTGACAATAAATCTGCTTACGTTTTATTTGATTCGGGTGCGGATAGAAGCTATATGAGTAGAGATTTTTGTGCTAAATTAAGTTGTCCATTGACGCCTTTGGATAGTAAATTTTTACTCGAATTAGCAAATGGTAAATTAATTTCAGCAGATAATATATGTCGGAATCGAGAAATTAAACTGGTTAGCGAAACATTTAAGATTGATTTGATACCAGTAGAGTTAGGGAGTTTTGATGTGATAATCGGTATGGACTGGTTGAAAGAAGTGAAAGCAGAGATCGTTTGTTACAAAAATGCAATTCGCATTATACGAGAAAAAGGAAAACCCTTAATGGTGTACGGAGAAAAGGGCAACACGAAGCTACATCTTATTAGTAATTTGAAGGCACAAAAACTAATAAGAAAAGGTTGCTATGCTGTTCTAGCACACGTCGAGAAAGTACAAACTGAAGAAAAGAGCATCAATGATGTTCTCATCGCAAAAGAATTTCCCGATGTATTTCCGAAAGAATTACCGGGATTACCCCCACATCGATCCGTTGAATTTCAAATAGATCTTGTACCAGGAGCTGCACCAATAGCTCGTGCTCCTTACAGACTCGCACCCAGCGAGATGAAAGAACTACAAAGCCAATTACAAGAACTTTTAGAGCGTGGTTTCATTCGACCAAGCACATCACCGTGGGGAGCTCCTGTTTTGTTTGTCAAGAAGAAAGATGGTACATTCAGGTTGTGTATCGACTACCGAGAGTTGAACAAACTTACCATCAAGAACCGCTACCCACTACCGAGAATCGATGACTTATTTGATCAACTACAAGGCTCGTCTGTTTATTCAAAGATTGACTTACGTTCCGGGTATCATCAAATGCGGGTGAAAGAAGATGATATTCCAAAGACTGCTTTCAGAACACGTTACGGTCATTACGAGTTTATGGTCATGCCGTTTGGTTTAACTAATGCACCAGCTGTGTTCATGGACCTTATGAACCGAGTGTGTGGACCATACCTTGACAAGTTTGTCATTGTTTTCATTGATGACATACTTATTTACTCAAAGAATGACCAAGAACACGGTGAACATTTGAGAAAGGTGTTAGAAGTATTGAGGAAGGAAGAATTGTACGCTAAGTTTTCAAAGTGTGCATTTTGGTTGGAAGAAGTTCAATTCCTCGGTCACATAGTGAACAAAGAAGGTATTAAGGTGGATCCGGCAAAGATAGAAACTGTTGAAAAGTGGGAAACCCCGAAAACTCCGAAACACATACGCCAGTTTTTAGGACTAGCTGGTTACTACAGAAGGTTCATCCAAGACTTTTTCAGAATAGCAAAACCCTTGACTGCATTAACGCATAAAGGGAAGAAATTTGAATGGAATGATGAACAAGAGAAAGCGTTTCAGTTATTGAAGAAAAAGCTAACTACGGCACCTATATTGTCATTGCCTGAAGGGAATGATGATTTTGTGATTTATTGTGATGCATCAAAGCAAGGTCTCGGTTGTGTATTAATGCAACGAACGAAGGTGATTGCTTATGTGTCTACACAATTGAAGATTCACGAACAAAATTATACGACGCATGATTTGGAATTAGGCGCGGTTGTTTTTGCATTAAAGACTTGGAGGCACTACTTATATGGGGTCAAAAGTATTATATATACCGACCACAAAAGTCTTCAACACATATTTAATCAGAAACAACTGAATATGAGGCAGCGTAGGTGGATTGAATTATTGAATGATTACGACTTTGAGATTCGTTACCACCCGGGGAAGGCAAATGTGGTAGCCGATGCCTTGAGCAGGAAGGACAGAGAACCCATTCGAGTAAAATCTATGAATATAATGATTCATAATAACCTTACTACTCAAATAAAGGAGGCGCAACAAGGAGTTTTAAAAGAGGGAAATTTAAAGGATGAAATACCCAAAGGATCGGAGAAGCATCTTAATATTCGGGAAGACGGAACCCGGTATAGGGCTGAAAGGATTTGGGTACCAAAATTTGGAGATATGAGAGAAATTGTACTTAGAGAAGCTCATAAAACTAGATACTCAATACATCCTGGAACGGGGAAGATGTACAAGGATCTCAAGAAATATTTTTGGTGGCCGGGTATGAAAGCCGATGTTGCTAAATATGTAGGAGAATGTTTGACGTGTTCTAAGGTCAAAGCTGAGCATCAGAAACCATCAGGTCTACTTCAACAACCCGAAATCCCGGAATGGAAATGGGAAAACATTACCATGGATTTCATCACTAAATTGCCAAGGACTGCAAGTGGTTTTGATACTATTTGGGTAATAGTTGATCGTCTCACCAAATCAGCACACTTCCTGCCAATAAGATAAGATGACAAGATGGAGAAGTTAGCACGACTGTATTTGAAGGAAGTCGTCTCCAGACATGGAATACCAATCTCTATTATCTCTGATAGGGATGGCAGATTTATTTCAAGATTCTGGCAGACATTACAGCAAGCATTAGGAACTCGTCTAGACATGAGTACTGCCTATCATCCACAAACTGATGGGCAGAGCGAAAGGACGATACAAACGCTTGAAGACATGCTACGAGCATGTGTTATTGATTTCGGAAACAGTTGGGATCGACATCTACCGTTAGCAGAATTTTCCTACAACAACAGCTACCATTCAAGCATTGAGATGGCGCCGTTTGAAGCACTTTATGGTAGAAAGTGCAGGTCTCCGATTTGTTGGAGTGAAGTGGGGGATAGACAGATTACGGGTCCGGAGATTATACAAGAAACTACCGAGAAGATCATCCAAATTCAACAACGGTTGAAAACCGCCCAAAGTCGACAAAAGAGCTATGCTGACATTAAAAGAAAAGATATAGAATTTGAAATTGGAGAGATGGTCATGCTTAAAGTTGCACCTTGGAAAGGCGTTGTTCGATTTGGTAAACGAGGGAAATTAAATCCAAGGTATATTGGACCATTCAAGATTATTGATCGTGTCGGAACAGTAGCTTACCGACTAGAATTACCTCAACAACTCGCGGCTGTACATAACACTTTCCACGTCTCGAATTTGAAGAAATGTTTTGCTAAAGAAGATCTCACTATTCCGTTAGATGAAATCCAAATCAACGAAAAACTTCAATTCATCGAAGAACCCGTCGAAATAATGGATCGTGAGGTTAAAAGACTTAAGCAAAACAAGATACCAATTGTTAAGGTTCGATGGAATGCTCGTAGAGGACCCGAGTTCACCTGGGAGCGTGAAGATCAGATGAAGAAGAAATACCCGCATCTATTTCCAGAAGATTCGTCAACACCTTCAACAGCTTAAAATTTCGGGACGAAATTTATTTAACGGGTAGGTACTGTAGTGACCCGAACTTTTCCATGTTTATATATATTAACTGAGATTGATATTTATATGATTAAATGTTTCCAACATGTTAAGCAATCAAACTTGTTAAGACTTGATTAATTGAAATAGGTTTCATATAGACAATTGACCACCCAAGTTGACCGGTGATTCACGAACATTAAAACTTGTAAAAACTATATGATGACATATATATGGATATATATATAGTTAACATGATACTATGATAAGTAAACATATCATTAAGTATATTAACAATGAACTACATATGTAAAAACAAGACTACTAACTTAATGATTTTTAAACGAGACATATATGTAACGATTATCGTTGTAAAGACATTTAATGTATATATATCATATTAAGAGATATTCATACATGATAATATCATGATAATATAATAATTTAACATCTCATTTGATATTATAAACATTGGGTTAACAACATTTAACAAGACCGTTAACCTAAAGGTTTAAAAACAACACTTACATGTAACGACTAACGATGACTTAACGACTCAGTTAAAATGTATATACATGTAGTGTTTTAATATGTATTTATACACTTTTGAAAGACTTCAATACACTTATCAAAATACTTCTAATTAACAAAAATGCTTACAATAACATCCTCGTTCAGTTTCATCAACAATTCTACTCGTATGCACCCGTATTCGTACTCGTATAATACACAGCTTTTAGATGTATGTACTATTGGTATATACACTCCAATGATCAGCTCTTAGCAGCCCATGTGAGTCACCTAACACATGTGGGAACCATCATTTGGCAACTAGCATGAAATATCTCATAAAACTACAAAAATATGAGTAATCATTCATGACTTATTTACATGAAAACAAAATTACATATCCTTTATATCTAATCCATACACCAACGACCAAAAACACCTACAAACACTTTCATTCTTCAATTTTCTTCATCTAATTGATCTCTCTCAAGTTCTATCTTCAAGTTCTAAGTGTTCTTCATATATTCTACAAGTTCTAGTTACATAAAATCAAGAATACTTTCAAGTTTGCTAGCTCACTTCCAATCTTGTAAGGTGATCATCCAACCTCAAGAAATCTTTGTTTCTTATAGTAGGTTATCATTCTAATACAAGGTAATAATCATATTCAAACTTTGGTTCAATTTCTATAACTATAACAATCTTATTTCAAGTGATTATCTTACTTGAACTTGTTTTCGTGTCATGATTCTGCTTCAAGAACTTCGAGCCATCCAAGGATCCGTTGAAGCTAATTTTTCTCTTTTCCAGTTGGTTTATCCAAGGAACTTAAGGTAGTAATGATGTTCATAACATCATTCTATTCATACATATAAAGCTATCTTATTCAAAGGTTTAAACTTGTAATCACTAGAACATAGTTTAGTTAATTCTAAACTTGTTTGCAAACAAAAGTTAATCCTTCTAACTTGACTTTTAAAATCAACTAAACACATGTTCTATATCTATATGATATGCTAACTTAATGATTTATAACCTGGAAACACGAAAAACACCGTAAAACCGGATTTACGCCGTCGTAGTAACACCGCGGGCTGTTTTGGGTTAGCTAATTAAAAACTATGATAAACTTTGATTTAAAAGTTGTTATTCTGAGCAAATGATTTTTATTATGAACATGAAACTATATCCAAAAATTATGGTTAAACTCAAAGTGGAAGTATGTTTTCTAAAATGGTCATCTAGACGTCGTTCTTTCGACTGAAATGACTACCTTTACAAAAACGACTTGTAACTTATTTTTCCGACTATAAACCTATACTTTTTCTGTTTAGATTCATAAAATAGAGTTCAATATGAAACCATAGCAATTTGATTCACTCAAAACGGATTTAAAATGAAGAAGTTATGGGTAAAACAAGATTGGATAATTTTTCTCATTTTAGCTACGTGAAAATTGGTAACAAATCTATTCCAACCATAACTTAATCAACTTGTATTGTATATATGTAATCTTGAGATACCATAGACACGTATACAATGTTTCGACCTATCATGTCGACACATCTATATATATTTCGGAACAACCATAGACACTCTATATGTGAATGTTGGAGTTAGCTATACAGGGTTGAGGTTGATTCCAAAATATATATAGTTTGAGTTGTGATCAATACTGAGATACGTATACACTGGGTCGTGGATTGATTCAAGATAATATTTATCGATTTATTTCTATACATCTAACTGTGGACAACTAGTTGTAGGTTACTAACGAGGACAGCTGACTTAATAAACTTAAAACATCAAAATATACTAAAAGTGTTGTAAATATATTTTGAACATACTTTGATATATATGTATATATTGTTATAGGTTCGTGAATCAACCAGTGGCCAAGTCTTACTTCCCGACGAAGTAAAAATCTGTGAAAGTGAGTTATAGTCCCACTTTTAAAATCTAATATTTTTGGGATGAGAATACATGCAGGTTTTATAAATGATTTACAAAATAGACACAAGTACGTGAAACTACATTCTATGGTTGAATTATCGAAATCGAATATGCCCCTTTTTATTAAGTCTGGTAATCTAAGAATTAGGGAACAGACACCCTAATTGACGCGAATCCTAAAGATAGATCTATTGGGCCTAACAAACCCCATCCAAAGTACCGGATGCTTTAGTACTTCGAAATTTATATCATATCCGAAGGGTGTCCCGGAATGATGGGGATATTCTTATATATGCATCTTGTTAATGTCGGTTACCAGGTGTTCACCATATGAATGATTTTTTATCTCTATGTATGGGATGTGTATTGAAATATGAAATCTTGTGGTCTATTATTATGATTTGATATATATAGGTTAAACCTATAACTCACCAACATTTTTGTTGACGTTTTAAGCATGTTTATTCTCAGGTGATTATTAAGAGCTTCCGCTGTCGCATACTTAAATAAGGACGAGATTTGGAGTCCATGCTTGTATGATATTGTGTAAAAACTGCATTCAAGAAACTTATTTTGTTGTAACATATTTGTATTGTAAACCATTATGTAATGGTCGTGTGTAAACAGGATATTTTAGATTATCATTATTTGATAATCTACGTAAAGCTTTTTAAACCTTTATTGATGAAATAAAGGTTATGGTTTGTTTTAAAATGAATGCAGTCTTTGAAAAACGTCTCATATAGAGGTCAAAACCTCGCAACGAAATCAATTAATATGGAACGTTTTTAATCAATAAGAACGGGACATTTCACCCAACTTGCATCCGTGTATATTTGAGTTCTTAGATGTCCATTTCTTTTGAAAACAACTCCATGATCCGCTGTTTTCTACAAATATCTGATGATTCTCATTACAGCTTCCATATGATGAACCTGTGGTTGATGCATGAATTGGCTCACAACTCCAACTGCATGCGCTATATCGGGTCGAGTGTGAGAAAGATAGATGAGTTTTCCCACCATCCTTTGGTAATGCCCTTTATCAACAAGCTCAACTTCATCTTCCATATATAGCTTCTGGTTTGAAATAATTGGAGTATCAGCTGGTTTGCAATCAATCGTACCTATTTCTGCAAGAAAATCAAGAACATACTTCATTTACCAGATAAATATTCCCTGTTGGAATCGTAATACCTCAATCCCCAAAAAATACTTAAGTCTGCCCAAGTCTTTCATTTCAAATTCTTTAAATAAGTTCATTTTTAAGTTAGAAATTTCCTCTTTATCATTTCCTGTTATTATCATATCATTAACATAAATGATTAAACATGTAATTAAATTTCCTTTTCGTTTAAAGAAGAGAGTATGATCCGAATTACTTTGTTTGAAATCGTATTTTTTCATAAATAAAGTAAATCTCCCAAACCAAGCCCGTGGGGATTGTTTTAACCCATATAAAGCCTTTTTAAGTCGACAAACTTCCCTATTTTTGAAGTTGTCGTGAATCTCGGTGGTGCTTCCTTATCGACTTCTTCCTTTAATTCGCCATGTAGAAAAGCATTCTTCACATCAAATTGGTGAAGTGGCCAATCTTCATTTGCAGCGATAGAAAAGAGAACTCTAATGGTATCAATCTTCGCAACTGGTGAGAAGGTTTCGGAGTAATCGATCCCATATGTCTGAGTGTATCCTTTCGCAACCAGTCGAGCTTTATATCTTTCAATAGTTCCATCTGGTTTATATTTTATCATAAATACCCATCGACATCCCAATGGTTTCTTTCCTTGAGGCACGGTACATTTTTCCCACGTGTTATTGTCATTCAAGGCTTTCATTTCAACTTCCATTGCTTCTTTCCAGTTTTTTGATTTTAGAGCTTGTTCAACGGAAGTTAGAATATTTTCAAAGTAAATTGCGGAATTAAACTGATGAGCTTCTTTTGACAGATTTCCCTGTGCTATATTAGCCATATGATATCTGGATCTTTGCGCTTCTTTTTCATGTGAGTATCATTTAGGTGGGACATCTCTGTTGGCTCTTTGAGGTAGGACATATCGTTGAGTGGTTTCATCGGAATTTGTGTCATTTTGTTCCTCATGGGTTTGATGTTCATTGTTCGAGGAAATTTCAGTAGTCTCATGGTTTGGTGGGATAGTTTTCGTGGGTTCATGGTCTTGTGTTGGTTGTGTTGGCTCGGGGTTTAGTGTTTGAGTTTGTATAGGTTCGGGGCTTTGTGTTGGCTCGGGCTCTCGTGTTTGAGGTGGTTCAGGGGTTTGATGTGGGACCCATGTCATCCAACTGAGAGTGTCATTACTTTCATTCTCCCCCTCACTCGCGAGTTGGGTATTATTGTAAAAATATTCAGTTTCAACAAAATCACAGTTCATTGTAGTAAAAACATGACGCCTTTTTGGACTATAACATCGATATCCTTTTTGGTTTATTCCATAGCCAACAATGACACATTTTTCCGCACATGGATCTAGTTTGGTGCGCTCATGTTTTGGAATGTGAACAAAGAACGAGCACCCAAATATTCGAGGTTCGATGCTAAATGAAGTCGGAAGGGTATGAAATTTGGAAAGGGTATCTTTAGGGGTTTTTGTGCCCAAAACTTTGGTAGGTAAACGATTGATAAGATAAGTAGCGGAAGCAAGAGCTTCGGGCCAAAAACTCTTCGGAATTTGGATTCAATTAATAATGCTCTTGTCATTTCTAAAAGTAGCCAATTTTTTCGTTCGGTCACACGAGGATTGATGAATAATCCCATTATTTTCGCAAAAACATTTCATTGATGAGTTTACAAACTCATCCCCATTATCGGATCTTAACATTTGTATGTTTTTATTAAATTGGGTTTGTACCATTTTGTGACGACCCGAAAATTTCCGACCAAATTTAAAACTTAATCTTTATATGATTTCAACAAGATAAGCAAAGTCTGTAATATTGATTCTCAAAATTTTTTAACTAATGTTATATATTCAGTTAACCTTTGACTATTGACCGACGATTCACGAACATCTATTTGTAAATATATATATATATATATATATATATATATATATATATATATATATATATATATATATATATATATATATATATATATATATATATACACACACAATAAGTTAGAATATTAATTATTAAAATTAATTATAAATAACTTGCAATTAAAACTGATTTATGTATATTAAATAAAGATATATATATATATATATATATATATATATATATATATATATATATATATATATATATATATATATATATATATATATATATATATATAATTTTAAGTTATTTAGTAAACGATAGTAACATTCGATTATTGATTCGATTGATATTTAGATAAGTTAACTAAAATATTTAAGATGAACAAGTAAAACACTAATTTGCTACAGTATTTTCGAATTGCTACAGTACCCAAAAAGCTACAGTGTTTTCGAAAACCACTATTTGCTACAGCAAAAATCATTTTGCTACAGTGAAACACTATCTCAAAATGAAAATGTATGTATATTTTACAAATGTTATAAAATACAATATTAATATTAACTTAGATATAAAACATTTTGATTTAAAATAATATTATTATATTTTAAGACGTTAATTTATAGACGCAAATGACCAAAACACTCGAACGTACAAGATACACTTCGGGTAATATAGTTATTGGTAATATAAGTCTATATTTTGACAAAGGTACACGTCGCGAAACGTAAAGTACAAGTTATTAAAACATACGAAGTAATGTTCGAAAAACCGGAACCGGGACGAAAGTCGAGCGTCAACGTACAAGTTATCAGAATTAAAATTACAAGTCACCTATACACGAGAATATAATATAATATACATATAATTTATATATTATAAATATAATTATATTAATATGTCGACAAGCTACACGATAAAACGAACATGAGCTGGATTTTATACCCATGTGATCGCATGGTAAATACAAGGGACACTCATGCGATCGCATGAGTGTCGGTTTCAGGAAAGGTGTATAAATTCGTTCGAATCTGGTTCATTCTGATTCATTTTTCATTCCTTCATTCCTCCGTAAATATTATTAATCTTATTATTATTGTTATTATTATTATTATTATTATTATTATTATTATTATTATTATTATTATTAGTATTATACATAAAATACTACGACGAGGTTATGATCAAGTCATTTTAAAAACGGATTTTCGAGCGGGTTAAAGCTAAGGAAATTATGGGTTATAGCTATGGAGGTATGGAGGTTATGGGTATTACTTGGGGGTTATGATCATGATTCGTGAGACCAACCTAGCGTTTATCATCTCCATTGCATCTACGTACTTTCCTGCAATATTGAATCACAATATTGATACGTGAGTATTCATATCTTATCTTTTATATATTAATAGTGTATCCATGTCTAGTGCTCGATTATATATGTTTATGCATACTTGTATGCTTTAATTTTGTCGTTAGATAGTTTATGATGAATCACGAATTTGATACATATGCTACTGACATATAGTATATGATATGCATGTCGTTGGAAAGCTATCAAAAAATTAATAACTTTTCATTTAGAAATCGCGTGATTTCGATGAACGGATTAAAAAATATGGTCAACTGAATTATGGTTAACGTTAATTGAAATTGTGTTTGAAACTGTAAATTAATATTTAAACAACTTGTATATGAGATTGATAAATTGAATTTTTAGATATTACTAATCGAATAAATGAATTTCTATATAAGGCACATTTTGTTTTGTTGATTAATTGTCAAAGTTGACTATCTTATCATGTTTTAAAGCTTTATAAACACTATAATCTGATTTTACAAGTATTGAAAAACTATGTAAAATAATAAAATATGTTCGGTTGCCATGATAATTCAAATATAATATAGCTCCTGAAATAAATAATATTTTGAGTTTGATAAACTATAAATTCATTCAATTATCAAGACTTATATTAATATAATAAACATGTATAGATTTAAAGATCATATTGGGTCAGGTTAACTTTTGAGATAACTTTTGTATATCGGTCTCGAGCATTAGGATTGTGATACACTATGACCCAACCTAGCTTGTTAGACATGTATTGACCAACATATGTTCTCTAGGTTGAGATCTACGGTTATTTTGCATTCCGAGTTTCGGTCCCATTTCGGTGAATGACCTTATGTGCTGCTAAGGTGAGTTTCATTTGCTTCCTTTTTAATTGCTTTTGCAATCTATATTTTTGGGCTGAGAATACATACACTTTATTTTAAACGCAATGGATACAAGTACATACTTAATTCTACAATGAGTTTGAACCGAAAATCCCTTAGCTTTGGTAACTAGTAGCTGCCGGTTATAAGAACTGGTAGGCGCGAATAGTTGTATATGGATCCATAGGGCTTGACATCCCCGTCTGTTCCAGGTATAGAAACCCTAGCCTGAACTATAAAACAGACGTATACTATTTGAGTATAGTACACGTTGGATTGCGTGTATTGTACATGTTGGTTGCATGTATGTTAAAACAGGGGTACTTATTATAACGTTAAAGTTTAGTTACCAGGGTACTCAATCGTGTAGAATATTTTGATAAACGTTTCTGGATGAAACAACTGAAATCTTATGATCCACCTTTATATACAGATTATGCGCAACGTTAAAACTATGAACTCACCAACCTTTGTGTTGACACTTTTAAGCATGTTTATTCTCAGGTTCTTAGAAGTCTTCCGCTGTTTGCTTATATGTGATACAAGCTATGTGCATGGAGGCAAACATGCTTTATTCGAGAAAACGTTGCATTCACAAAATCATTACCATGTATCTTATTTTGACTGCATTATCAACGGATGTAGTATTGTAAACTATTAATTACGGTGATTGTATATATGTAGAAATCATCAAACGTCAAAAACCTTGGAATTTGATATTCAATTATGGTGTGCCTTTTCAAAAGAATGCAATGTTTACAAAACATATCATGTAGAGGTCAGTACCTCACTGTGAAATCGATGAATGATGTATTCTCCAAAGGGATTTGGACGGATCATCACAGTTGGTATCAGAGCTTGAGGTCATTGGGAACCAGAATTTGCATTAGTGTGTTTAACTGATAATTGTTAGGATGCATTAGTGAGTCTAGACTATGGCCGTATCTATTTTACCGAGTTTTGCTTATCATTTCTTGTCAGAAATTACTTGTTTATCATTCTTAAGTCTAGACACGTTTTTATGCATTTATTGCATAGATAGTGTACAGACGAATTCATATCTTAGCATATTCGTTACTGTAAACTTTGCCTAACATCTTCCGAAAATTCCTCCGTAATTTATGGGATTTTGGTATTATATATACATATATAAATTATGTATTGAAGAATACCACATCTAAGTCCTATAATCTATTTCACATCAAAAATCATTTCCCTGATTACACAAGATGGATCTCGTATCTAGTTCAAATTCCTTAGATTCCGACAGCTATTCCGATATGGATTTCCACCTGAGCTCCGAAAGCAGTGTGACCGGAATGGATCAACCAATTAGCCATCATCTATTCTGGATGAATTGGGGATGAGTTCGTAGTCTACAGACAAGAAGAAGGTGATCCCTTCCATCCACCACATTCCCCTCTTGGAGAGGAACCTGAAGCACTTACCGGCGAACCTATTCGTAATACCATTTTCTCTCTCATTTCCAGAGTATCTCGTCATGATTATATACTACCTCAAATTCTAGATCTTATTCGTCCGCTCGTCCGAACCAACAATCACCCCGGTGTGATAGAAGAAGTCAACGAGCTTCGCGCTCGGGTAGTGGCTTTGGAAAATATGGTGCAAAGGTTACAAGCACCAGCAGCATCACCGGCATCAACAGTACCATTACCACCACCAACAACAACCGCATCCCACACTTCAACATCACAATCTGTACCTCGAGCATCAACGTCATACGTACCGTAGATACCAAGGAGTACCAACAACAATAAATGATGAAGTATTGATTCATAACTTCATTGGAGAAATATTCCACGGCGATTATGTAATCTCTAATGTTTTAGAGATTATTCATTTCTAGTTCCATCCGAAAATCAAATGAGAGTAATAGTATATTAACTCATTTAATCCGTATTACATCCAGAGAAAATATACATATTTTCATAAAGACTGTAATAAAATTTTCGGGTATAAAATATTACTTGTGAAACTTTTAACGGGTAGATAATACCCGAGAGATATATAAATTCACAATTAATATGTTACATTCTTCGATTCTGATTCAACAAATCATCAACTATACTCACTACTTTCCCAACGATATACATTCTTTCATAAAAATCAAAACAACCATTCGCATCCAAATTTGATTACATATTCTGATTTTGACAAATCAAAATTCATGTCAAGATTTAACAGAAGACATCACTCTTAGATCCCTACAGCTTTCAAAGCTATACTTTGACTTCATAACTGTAATAGAACATCACTTCTATTCATAAAACTCAGAAAAATATTCATGTTGTTCAAAATTCTAGAACATCATATGCGTATCGACGATTACAAATGTGCATTTAAACCCTTCATGAGTCTTGAAAACACCTCAATTAAGAAACAATCGAGAAGATGATCCAACCACACATTATCTATGAAAAGAAGAACTTATGCATACAGTCATGCACCTGGAAAACTCCCGGAACCCAAGTAGAAGTTTAACACGTATCCGTGTTAGATCCTTTGGCATTTATTACCAAAAATAACTTTTCAATCCCTTTACAAAGTAGACAGTTTTGTCACAGCTCCAGCAAATCAACTTCAATTTTTCATTCAAATAAGCCTTATTATAACGATTACCCCTTCATCATTGTTACCGGGGAACCTTTTATATCTCGCCAAATTAGCAGTAAACTTACCAACAACTTCATTGATCTTTGACCTTCTGAAAAATCATTATACTCATTGAAACTCTATCATGTACTCATCCACATCTTGTAACAATAATTGCCATACCAACTACAGAGAATTAGCAATCGGTATTTTGAATCTCGCAGTGTTTCTACATCAACAGTTATATGCATACATATAACAATTATCTCTTAGAATTATGATCTTCCATTATGAATTATGAAAAGAGCCCAACCTACGAATCAGTTCTCAAAATATTGTAAAATGCTGATGAAGCAGCAAAAACTGTAAACGACCTTAACAGACAAAAGTTTGATGATAAAGAATAGTGTGTTGGCAAAGCTCAGAAAAAGAGAAGGTTTGGAACTGGAAAACGGATTGAGCAAACCATGAAGGAGGCTGTGGACAAATCACAAAGACTAAACTTGCCTTCAAAGAATCTAAATAATTCATTGTCTGCTGAAGTCATTAACGAAGACCTTGCTCCTGACTCTAAACATTTGCGGACAAATATTCTTCATCACCTTTCGATATTAGAAATTCTAAGATATCATCGTATCTTTCATTATAAATATCCTCGATATTTCTGAAGATATTTTCATAACTATTCTTATCTGAAATCATTTATCTCTTCGCGTTATCTGTATTACATCATAAAGAAAACTGTTTAGTTTCTATATTATGTAAACCTTCGAGTTTAAATTATGAATATTTTTGAAGAAGTGTTGGGAATTGAAGCATGAGTTAGTATAATATAATGACACTTGATTAACGTGATTATATTACAGTAAGTCATGTTGAGTTTCTAATGGAACGTGATGATTCACAGACCATATCGTCATCATATGCCATGTTACATGACTCTTACATTCTACCTAATCTCCAAACATATCGAGAACATATCTTCCTGATAGTTCTATCTTTTCTCTTGAATTCTGGTAATTTAACCAATCAAGATCGTGCTATTACAACCCCTCTCTTAGAACATTAGTCATGTTCATTCAAAACTTCATACCTACGAATTCTGGACCATTATTCACTTGACTTAAAGTCAGGAAGAGAAAATAAAAGTATGGAACTCTAAAATATAAAGGAACATATAAAGTCTGACAACAATTACAAACCGTGTATATCAATACGTATTGCAACGTAAAGACACGGTAGAACTAAAAACACTATAAACCCAAGAGTATAGTAGAAGTAAACAGATTCCTCCAGTGGTAGATGAAAAAGAAGAATGACTGATACGAAAGTCAGGAATATATCGAGGATCAGAACTGGATGGAGCATGTTGACGAATGTTTTAGAAGTATGAATTAAGGAAGAAAGTATAAAAGGTGGGAGTTGTGGAAATAAGGAAACAAAGGGGGTGGATTTATCGTGAAATATCAGACAGAGCAATCGATACAGATTATCGCATTTAACCAAAGAGGATTCTAATTTCCTTAATTACCGAAGAATCAAATCTTATTAGGGAAATTTTTCTCTAAATCCCTTGAACTCCGGAAATCAACCGTATCCACGTCAAAAGATATGACGAAACTTTACTTTTCTCATCTCACTCTTTTGTGATAGCTTCACTCGTACTCATCACATAAATGAATTGTTTTATTCATATTACTCAATGATGATAAAATTCTAATTTTCAACTCATATGAGTCATGAAAACATACTTATTGTCAGCCATGACGATCCCAATCAAATTTCGGGACGAAATTTCTTTGACGGGTAGGTACTGTGACGACCCGAAAATTTCTGACCAAATTTAAAGCTTAATCTTTATATGATTTCGACAAGATAAGCAAAGTTTGTAACATTGATTCTCAAAATTTTTGAACTAATGTTATATATTCAATTAACCTTTGACTATTGTATCACACCCCCAATTAGGGCCTGGGTGAATGTGACATTAATATCAAATAAACCAACATATTATAATATACGAGAACAATACTAAATGATAAAAACAAACTTTATTGAGTACGCAGCGGAAAATGAAATGTCGTTACAATAATGGAAAGTACAATAAAGTAATTGTTTCAAATGCAAGAATAATAAATGCGATATCTCTTGATCCTAAGTCCAAATAGCTTCACATAAGTAGTAAGTAAATAAGCTTGATCAATCGGCACCTGAGACAATCATGCTAAAGTGTCAACCAAAAAGGTTGAGTGAAGTTCATAGGTTTAACAAATATATTTGACCGTTGTTTTAGACAACAAGATTTAGTTTATAAAGTTGATCTCGCAGGGATCAAAAAGTTATGCCAATTCGTGATATTTAGACTAAATGTTCAAAGTTTGCCCCAATGACAAGTTGTATCTATACTTGTCGGTTTAATTTCATTATTAAGTAATATAAAGACCTAGTCAAATGTATCGGGGATGTTACTCCCGATAGGCCTACCCCTAAATAATTAAGAATGCATTTAACGAGCAATTAAAAATATCAGTGTAGGGACTTAGTTGGACATAGCCTGGTATAGCATAGTTTAACAGTTGGTACTTGTGTCTAAATTGTAAATAGTAAAAGTAGCATGTGTCTCACCCCAAAAATTTAAATAAGTTGTGCACAATATAGAGTGGAGCTATGAAGTTCACCTTAGTAAGTAGGAGAAAGTTTGTTATTCCTCGAAATAGAAGAGTTGGATGAATGTGAGCAGAAAGTCAACCTAATGACATTTAAGAGTAGTTAAATGTTTTGCCCAAGTTTAAGTTAAGTTTAACTATGCAAGAGTTTAAATGTAGTTTGTTTTACTAAGTTCTCATTTTTGGTAAGTTTCCACTTTTAGTAAGTTTCTATTTTTAGTAAGTTAGTGTTGAACACTAGTGAGTTGTTCTTACTAAGTCTATCACTTATTAAGTATCTTAGTAACTAAGTGTATGATTACTATAGTCGGGTTTGACATTGTGCACCATACCCAAACATCTATTCCACCGCCGAGTCACCAGAATGACCAATTGTTACCGGTTGGCCCAGGATTTCTTGACCAAAATCTAAGTTTGCCATTCGTAATCCACAAGCGTCCCATAGTGGTACCAAGGATCACCCTAGGCCTTAAGTAGCGTTGACGTTCGAGTAATCCTCACGTTATCGTGAATGACTATTGTAATCGTATGTTATACTATAAGTAGTATATTATAAGTGTTAGTAGTCGTATAAGTGTATAAGTGTTATGTAGTAGTATAAGTAGTATTAGGGTTTTAATTAATTAGAGTAGTTAGGTTTTAATAATAAATTAATGATTAGGGTTTAAGTAATAAATGTTTAATAGTATTATTAGGTTTAGGGTTTAGTAAAGTAATGATTAGGTAATGATTAGGGTTTTAATTAATGTTTAAGGTTTAAGTTGTATTAGAGTTTTATTTTGTTTAATGTTTATATATATATATATATATATATATATATATATATATATATATATATATATATATATATATATATATATACGTTGTGTGTATGTATATATATAGTTTATATATATTTTTTTATTTATAACCGTATATGTATATATATGTATATGTTTATATTTTTTTACATGTATATGTATATTTATATTTTTTTTACATGAACAATATGAATGTTAAGATCATGCATGAATATGATTATGAATATAAACATGAATTGAAAGAAAGATTTAAAAGTTTTAAGATTTTGGATCATACCTTATTAATGATGATGAAGATTAACAAGAAACAAGAAGAAAACTTGGTGATGAAGATCAAATAACCCAAATAATGAAGAAAGCGCTTGAAGATCTTGATGAACACGAAGAACAAGCTTGAAGATCACTTGAAGATGGTGGTGGTGTGGTGGTGATGTTCTTGGCCGAATACCACAAGAGAGGGAGAGGGAGATATTGTTTTTGAGAGAGGATTTTGGTGTGATTTGTGAATGAGAAATTAGGAGTCTAGGGGTGTTTATATAGTGTAAGTATTAGAGTGTTAGTCAACATAAGGATGTTCTAATTAATGATTTTATTTTATTTTATAATTCTTTTAGTCAATAATAGGTGGTACTAGTTTATATATTTTTTTTATATATTTTATTTTTATTTTTATTTTTTAGTCAACATAAGGATGTAATTGTTTAAGATTCTTTAGTCTCATTATTATTATTATTATTATTATTATTATTATTATTATTATTATTATTATTATTATTATTATTATTATTATTATTATTATTATTATTATTATTATTATTTACATTTACTACATGATATGTATTATTTTCTTTTTTCTTTTTTACTAATTCATGACTTGTATTTTTTTTTATTTAGTTCCCAATTGTTTTATTATTTATATAAATGTCACTTTTTATTTATTACTTATAGATTAATAGTTACAATATTACAGAAATGCATAAATTTTAATTAGCAGTGAGTATCGACTAAAAGTTTATTATTTGGTCAACGTTAAATCGATTGTGTATATAACAACCCTTAAATAATTAATACGTATAGTCAGGAAGTAAACCCTAGGGTCATTTCAGTAATTTCAGAAGTCAAAAAGTGAGGGGTGTTATAGTACCTCCCCGTTAATAAAAACTTCGTCCCGAAGTTTTAGGTAGACTTCTCGGATGCATCAGCATTTGAGAAGAGATGGGGATATTTCCGTATCATTTGGTCTTTGCGTTCCCAGGTATATTCGGGGCCTCTACGCGAATTCCAACGGACTTTAACGATAGGTATGTTACTTTTACGCGTTTGTTTGACCTCTCCTTCCATGATTTCTATAGGTTCTTCAATGAAGTGCATTTGCTCATCAATGCGGATATAATCCAAAGGAATAACAAGTGTGTCATCAGCAAGACACCTTTTAAGATTCGAGACATGAAACACATCATGTACTTAGCTGAGTTAAGTTGGTAGTTCTAATCGGTACGCCACGAGACCAACTCTTTGAGTGATTGTGAAAGGTCCAACATATCATGGACTGAGTTTGCTTCGTTTACCGAAACGGACAACACCTTTCCAAGGGGATACTTTCAACATGACTTTATCTCCAACTTGGTATTCTATATCCTTTCGCTTCTTATCGGCATAGCTCTTTTGTCGGCTACGGGCAGTTTCTAATCGTTGCTTAATCTGAACGATCTTTTCGGTAGTTTCATGAATAATTTCAGGACCAGTTAAATGTCTGTCCTCGAGTTCATCCCAACACAAAGGGGATCTACATTTTCGGCCATATAAAGCTTCAAAAGGTGCAGCTTTAATGCTAGAGTGATAACTGTTGTTGCAAGAAAATTCAACCAAAGGCAAGTGTCTATCCTAACCTTTGCCGAAATCGATTACACAAGCACGTAGCATATCTTCCAAGGTTTGAATAGTTCGTTCACTTTGACCATCAGTTTGCGGATGATAGGCTGTACTCATGTCGAGTTGAGTTCCAAGAGCGGATTGTAAAGTTTTCCAGAATCTAGAAACGAATCCACCGTCGCGATCAGAAATAATCAAGATAGGAACCCCATGACGTGAGACAATTTCTTTAATCCCCATGACGTGAGATAATTTCTTTAATGTAAAGTTGTGATAATTTCTCCATCTTGTCAGTTTCCTTGATCGGTATGAAATGTGCAGATTTAGTAAGACGATCAACTATGACCCAAATAGTATCGTTACCGTTTGAAGTCTTAGGCAACTTGGTAACGAAATCCATAGTGATACATTCCCACTTCCACTGCGGGATATCGGGTTGTGTCAACAGACCAGAAGGCTTTTGATGTTCAGCCTTGACTTTCAAACAAGTGAGACACTTACTAACATAAGTAGCAATGTTAGATTTCATGTTAGGCCACCAGTAGAATTCCTTCACATCGTGATACATCTTACTAGATCCGGGATGAATAGAGTACCTAGTCTTATGAGCTTCGTCCAACACTAGTTCACGGAGATTACCGAAGCGAGGAACCCAAATTCTATTACCAAAGTACCGTGTACCATTAGCTTTCACTTGAAGTTGGTTCTCGAAACCGATAGGTCCTTCACCTTCGATAAGTGTTGGTTTAATAGCTTCAAGTTGAGCTTCACAGATTCGTGATATGAGATTCGACTTGATTTTCAGGTTTAAAGCACTAACTCGTTTAAGATTGTATTTTCGACTAAGAGCATCGGCAACCACATTCGCCTTGCCAGGATGATATTTCAGCTCACAATGATAATCGTTCAATAACTTGAGCCATCGGCTTTGCCTCATATTCAGCTGTTTCTGATCAAAGATGTGTCGAAGACTTTTATGGTCAGTGTACACCGTAAAGTGGGTACCATATAGATAATGTCTCCATATCTTTAATACAAATACCACGGCACCTAACTCAAGGTCGTGTGTGGTATAGTTCTCCTCGTGCTTCTTCAACTGTATAGATGCATAGGCAATAACCTTTTCACGTTGCATTAAAACACAACCAAAGCCTTGCTTCTAGGCATCACAGTAAACAACAAAGTCGTCAGTACCTTCAGGTAAAGAGAGAATCAGGGATGTGGTCAATTTCTCCTTCAGAATCTTGAAAGCAGATTCCTGTTCTTCGGACCACTCAAACTTCTTCCCTTTGTGAGTTAACTTTGTAAGGAGTTTAGCAAGGAGAGAAAAATCTTTTATGAACCTTCGATAATAACCGGCAAGTCCCAAAAATTGACGAATATGCTTCGCAGTCTTTGGTATTTCCCAGTTTTGAATAGCGGTAATCGTAGCTGGATCGACATGTATTCCGTTACTATCAACAACATGTCCAAGAAATTGTACGGTTTTGAGCCAAAACTCGCACTTTGAAAATTTAGCATAAAGTTGTTCCTTCCGTAAGAGTTCAAGAATCATGCGCAAATGCTGCTCATGTTCTTTCCCACTCTTGGAGTAGATCAAGATGTCGTCAATGAACACAATGACAAATTTGTCAAGCTACGGCTTGTAGACACGATTCATAAGATCCATGAATACGGCAGGAGCGTTGGTTAAGCCAAAAGGCATGACGCAAAATTCATAGTGCCCATAACGAGTGCGAAAAGCAGTCTTAGGAATGTCGGATTCCTTGACTTTGATTTGGTGATAACCGGACCTCAAATCAATCTTTGAATAAACACTTGACCCTTGTAGTTGGTTAAATAGATCATCAATACGTGGCAACTAATAACGGTTCTTAATAGTAAGCTTGTTGAGTTCGCGATAATCAATGCACATCCTCAACGTAACGTCCTTCTTCTTAACGAATAGAATAGGAGCTCCCCATGGGGATGAGCTTGGACGAATGAAACCTTTATCCAATAGTTCTTGGTGTTGGTTAGAAAGTTCCTTCATTTTGGAAGGTGCTAAACGGTATGGTGCTTTAGCAACATGAGCAGCACCGGGAACTAAATCAATTTGGAATTCAACTTGTCGAGGAGGTGGAACACTAGGAAGATCTTCGGGAAACACATCGGGAAAGTCTTTAACCACTGGTACGTCTTCAATGCACTTCTCTTTCGATTCAATCATCTTAACGTGGGCTATAATAGCTGGATAACCTTTCATAAGGTATTTGCGGGTTTTAATACAGGAGATAATGTTGAGATTAGAACCACTCTTGTCGCCTTGAATGACTAGAGTCTCTCCATTTCTCAACGGAATGTTAACTGTTTTATCAAAACACAAGATTGCAACATGTAATGGACGTAACCAATCCATTCCAACTACGACATCAAAACTTCCGAGTTCGACCGGCAAAAGGTCTATCTTAAATTCTTTGTTGGCTAAGATTAGGTTGCAGTTTTTATAGATTTTATCAACTTTCATGATCTTTCCATTGGCTACTTCTACTAATCGTTTAGTTTCTAAGGGTTGAGGATTTTCAGGAAATAGGGTACAAAAATTCACTAGATACGTAACTTCTGTCGGCACCAGTATCGAATAAAATAGTTACATAATAATTATTGACAAGATACGTACCTGTGATGGCCTCATCTTCATCTCGGGCTTCAGCAGCAGTAATCACAAATGCACGACCCTTTGCAGCAGTCGTGTTGGCTCCAGTAGCGGGAGTATCTTTCTTCTTAGGACAATTTAGACTAATGTGTCCCTTTTCTCCACAAGTGTAAAAAGTAGGAGGAGCTTTGGCAGGAATAATAGCTTTATCCTTTGGAGGAGTCTTACACGTCTTAGCAGCGTGTCCCACTTTCTTACACAATGAACAAGTAGCAGTACACTGCCCCGGGTGATTCCTTTCACAACGACTACAAAAAGGATAGGTACCCTTATAATTCATCCTTGTACTATCTGCAGGCTTCTTACTAACATTCTGAGTCGAACCTTGAGATGGCTCAAACTTCCTTTTACCTTCATTGCTCTTAGTGTCAACCTGCTTATTAGCCGACGCTCTTCTTCTCTTGGCCAACATCAGATTTTGCGCCATGAGAATCACAGCATCAAGAGTAACCTTCTCGGCAGCAATAACATTCCCCTGAACATTCTAGGGGAGACCTTCAATATATCTTTCAATCCTTCTAGCTTCAGTAGGAAACATCTCGGGACACAAAGTAGAATGCTCAAGAAAATGATTGGTATAGCTTTCAATATCGGTACCCTTCACCTTGAGTTCCCAGAACTCGGCTTCAAGTTTTTGAACTTGACTTCTAGGACAGAATTTATTAATCATCATGCTTTTGAGTTCGTCCCATTGAATTGCATTAGCATTGTCAATTCCCAATGACTTAGCATGAGCAGTCCACCAAGTCAAAGCATTGCCAGCTAATGAGCTAGTGGCATATTTGACCAAATCGTTATCCTCGCAGTTGCAAATATAGAAGATAGACTCTAGCTTCTCAAACCATTGAACTAGTTCGACAGCCTCTTCATTTCCCTTGAAAGCGGGAGGGTGGCAGTTCGTAAAGTCCTTGTAAGAACAAGGTTTCGGTTGATGATTAGCATGATTAGCTTGGGCGTTGCCTTGGGCGGCAGTAAGTAACTGTTGAAATTGCTCAGTGGTCAACACTATGTTGTTAACGGTAGGTGCAGCTGGACGACCCATGATGTCACTACATAGAAGTGAACATAAGTTTGATAAGTTGACAAGTTATAGGTTTGAGCAATTACAAGTATGAATAAAGTATTGATATCACATGATATAAATGAAGCACTCGATATTATTATAAACGAGGCATTAAATAAGCCTTTATTACACGAGTTGGAAATAGGAAATAGTTTAAGGCATAGCCTTTACATGGATAGAAAATAGGAAAAAAAAAATAAACTAGGAAATATTAAGATTTAAGTAGTCTTCATATTTCTTCTTTTCGTCCTCAACCTTCTTCATAAACTCCTCAACTTTCTCGTTCTTCGCCTTTTGTTTCTCATAGAGATACTCGAGGTTATCATAGAGGTTAGTAACACGGCTGTTGACTGCGTTATTAGCGTACCCCTTTAGAGCAAGCTGCTTATCGACTCGATTTCTTTCCATATTTATCCGGAAATCAACATCCTCCTTGAGATAAGCAAGTGATTGCTTTCCCCAGCGGGTGTTACGTTCTTCCTCATACCTAAGTGTCTTCAACTCCTTTCTCAACTTATTATTCTCTTCCTTCAGTTTCTTAACTTCTCGGTCTTTCTCGTCCATTCGATCCTCAATTCTCGCCACATGGCGAAGCAACCCTTCCAAGTTCTTAGCATCATTATCACAAAAAGGAGATCGGGCTCTTTTCCTAGATGGACCAGTTTCCTCAGGACGTTTTCCCTTGTCTTCAGTTCTCAGGGTCAGGTAGTGATCAGGAGAATTAGGTAAAGTATCTGGACTATAGTTTGGTGAGGGTGGACCACCAAAGCCATAAGGTGGACTTTGGACTGGTCTTTCAGTGGAAGACTTTTCAGTATCTTCTTCGGTTGGCTTGAAAAGAGTCATTTTGTTCGCTTGATGAAAATTAGACATCCTAACATTAGGAAAGAGACTTTGATTAGCATTTTAAACCAAGATTATCAAAGCAAGGTTGTTAAGATTATAAGGCAATCCTAAGTGTTTTAAGTCTAAGGCAGGAAAGGTTATAGTTTCCTAGATTGCTAAGGCACCCTAGCTAGCAAGTAAGGCACACATAAAAATGCAATCCTAGTTCTCTATAACAGCCCGATTATGCTCTGATACCAATCTATCACACCCCCAATTAGGGTCTGGGTGAATGTGACATTAATATCAAATAAACCAACATATTATAATATACGAGAACAATACTAAATGATAAAAACAAACTTTATTGAGTACGCAGCGGAAAATGAAATGTCGTTACAATAATAAAAAGTACAATAAAGTAATTGTTTCAAATGCAAGAATAATAAATGCGATATCTCTTGATCCTAAGTCCAAGTAGCATCACATAAGCAGTAAGTAAATAAGCTTGATCAATCGGCACCTGAGACAAACATGCTAAAGTGTCAACCAAAAAGGTTGAGTGAAGTTCATAGGTTTAACAAATATATTTGACCGCTGTTTTAGACCACAAGATTTAGTTTATAAAGTTGATCTCGCAGGGATCAAAAAGTTATGCCAATTCGTGATATTTAGACTAAACGTTCAAAGTTTTTCCCAATGACAAGTTGTGTCTATACTTGTCGGTTTAATTTCATTATTAAGTAATACAAAGACTGTAGAGACTTAGTATCACTGTAGGGACTTAGTCGGACATAGCCTGGTATAGCATAGTTTAACAGTTGGTACTTGTGTCTAAATTATAAATAGTAAAAGTAGCATGTGTCTCACCCCAAAAAGTAAAATAAGTTGTGCACAATATAAAGTGGGGCTATGAAGTTCACCTTAGTAAGTTAGAGAGAGTTTGTTATTCCTCGAAATAGAAGAGTTGGATGAATGTGAGCAGAAAGTCAACCTAATGACATTTAAGAGTAGTTGAATGTTTTTCCCAAGTTTAAATTAAGTTTAACTATGCAAGAGTTTAAATGTAGTTTGTTTTACTAAGTTCTCATTTTTGGTAAGTTTTCACTTTTTGTAAGTTTCTATTTTTAGTAAGTTAGTGTTGAACACTAGTGAGTTGTTCTTAATAAGTCTATCACTTATTAAGTGTGTTAGTAACTAAGTGTATGGTTACTATAGTCGGGTTTGACATTGTGTACCATACCCAAACATCTATTCCACCGTCGAGTCACCAGAATGACCAATTGTTACCGGTTGGCCCGGGATTTCTTGACCAAAATCTAAGTTTGGCATTCGTAATCCACAAGCGTCCCATAGTGGTACCAAGAATCACTCTAGGCCTTAAGTAGCATTGATGTTCGAGTAATCCTCACGTTATCGTGAATGACTATTGTAATCGTATGTTATACTATAAGTAGTATATTATAAGTGTTAGTAGTAGTATAAGTGTATAAGTGTTATGTAGTAGTATAAGTAGTATTAGGGTTTTAATTAATTAGAGTAGTTAGGTTTTAATAATAAATTAATGATTAGGGTTTAAGTAATAAATGTTTAATAGTATTATTAGGTTTAGGGTTTAGTAAAGTAATGATTAGGTAATGATTAGGGTTTTAATTAATGTTTAGGGTTTAAGTTGTATTAGGGTTTTATTTTGTTTAATGTTTATGTATATATATGTCGTGTGTATGTGTATATATATAGTTTATATATTTTTTTTTATATAACCGTATATGTATATATATGTATATGTTTATATATTTTTTTACATGTATATGTATATTTATATTTTTTTTACATGAACAATATGAATGTTAAGATCATGCACGAATATGATTATGAATATAAACATGAATTGAAAGAAAGATTTAAAAGTTTTAAGATTTTGGATCACACCTTGTTAATGATGATAAAGATTAACAAGAAACAAGAAGAAAACTTGGTGATGAAGATCAAATAACCCAAATAATGAAGAACACGCTTGAAGATCTTGAAACACGCTTGAAGATCTTGATGAACACGAAGAACAAGCTTGAAGATCACTTGAAGATGGTGGTGGTGTGGTGGTGGTGTTCTTGGCCGAATTCCACAAGAGAGGGAGAGGGAAAGATTGTTTTTGAGAGAGGATTTTAGTGTGATTTGTGAATGAGAAACTAGGAGTCTAGGGGTGTTTATATAGTGTAAGTATTAGAGTATTAGTCAACATAAGGATGTTCTAATTAATGATTTTATTTTATTTTATAATTTTTTTAGTCAACAATAGGTGGTACTAGTTTATATTTTTTTTATATATTTTTTTTATTTTTATTTTTTAATCAACATAAGAATGTAATTGTTTAAGATTCTTTAGTCTCATTATTATTATTATTATAATAATAATAATAATAATTATTATTATTATTATTACTATTATTATTATTATTATTATTATTATTATTATTATTATTTTTTTATTTTTTTTTTTTACATTTACTACATGATAAGTATTATTTTCTTTTTTCTTTTTTACTAATTCATGACTTGTATTATTTTTTTTTATTTAGTTCCCAATTGTTTTATTATTTATATAAATGTCACTTTTTATTTATTACTTATAGATTAATAGTTATAATATTACATAAATGCATAAATTTTAATTACAGTGAGTGTCGACTAAAAGTTTATTATTTGGTCAACGTTAAATCGATTGTGTATATAACAACCCTTAAATAATTAATGCGTATAGTCAGTCAATAAACCTTAGGGTCATTTCAGTAATTTCAGAAGTCAAAAAGTGAGGGTTGTTATATATTGACTGACGATTCACGAACATCTATTTGTGTGTGTGTATATATATATATATATATATATATATATATATATATATATATATATACACACACACAATAAGTTAGAATATTAATTATTAAAATTAATTATAAATAACTTGCAATGTGTATTTAAAAACTGATTTATGTATATTAAATAAAGATATATACATATATATATATATATATATATATATATATATATATATATATATATATATATATATATATATATATATAATTTTAAGTTATTTAGTAAACGATAGTAACATTCGATTATTGATTCGATTGATATTTAGATAAGTTAACTAAAACGTTTAAGATGAGCAAGTAAAACACTAATTTGCTACTGTATTTTCGAATTGCTACAGTACCCGAAAAGCTACAGTGTTTTCGAAAACCACTATTTGCTACAGTAAAAATCATTTTTGCTACAGTGAAACACTATTTCAAAATGAAAATGTATGTATATTTTATAAATGTTATAAAATATAATTTTAATATTAACTTAGATATAAAACGTTTTGATTTAAAATAATATTATTATATTTTAAGACGTTAATTTATAGACGTAAATGACCAAAACACTCGAACGTACAAGATACACTTTGGGTAATATAGTTATTGGTAATATAATTCTATATTTTGACAAAGGTACACGTCGCGAAACGTAAAGTACAAGTTATTAAAACATACAAAGTAACGTTCGAAAAATCGGAACTGGGACATAAGTCAAGCGTCAACGTACAAGGTATCGGAATTAAATTTACAAGTCACCTATACACGAGAATATAATATATTATATTTAATATAAATTATATATTATAAATATAATTATATTAATATGTCGACAAGCTACACGATAAAACGAACATGAGCTGGATTTTATACCCATGCGATCGCATGGTAAATACAAGGGACACTCATGCGATCGCATGAGTGTCGGTTTCAGGAAAGGTGTATAAACTCATGCGATCGCATGAGTGTCGGTTTCAGGAAAGGTGTATAAATTCGTTCGAATCTGGTTCATTCTGATTCACTTTTCATTCCTTCATTCCTCCGTAAATATTATTCTTATTATTATTATTATTATTATTATTATTATTATTATTATTATTATTATTATTATTATTTTTTAGTATTATTAGTATTATTATTATTAATATTATACATAAAATACTACGACGAGGTTATGATCAAGTCATTTTCAAAACTGATTTTCGAGCGGGTTAAAGCTAAGGAAATTATGGGTTATAGCTATGGAGGTATGGAGGTTATGGGTATTACTTGGGGGTTATGATCATGATTCGTGAGACCAACCTAGCGTTTATCATCTCCGTTGCGTCTACGTACTTTCCTACAATATTGAATCACAATATTGATACGTGAGCATTCATATCTTATCTTTTATATATTAATAGTGTATCCATGTCTAGTGCTCGAGTATATATGTTTATGCATGCTTGTATGCTTTAATTTTGTCGTTAGATAGTTTATGATGAATCATGAATTTGATACATATGCTACTGATATAAAGTATATGATATGCACGTCGTTGGAAAGCTATCAAAAAATTAATAACTTTTCATTTAGAAATCGCGTGATTTCGATGAACTGATTAAAAGATATGGTCAACTGAATTATGGTTAACGTTAATTGAAATTGTGTTTGAAACTGAAAATTAATATTTAAACAACTTGTTTATGAGATTGATAAATTGGATTTTTAGATATTACTAATCAAGTAAATGAATTTCTATATAAGGCACGTTTTGTTTTGTTGATAAATTGTCAAAGTTGACTATCTTATCATGTTTTAAAGCTTTATAAACACTATAATCTGATTTTACAAGTATTGAAAAACTATGTGAAATAATAAAATATGTTCGGTTGCCATGATAATTCAAATATAATATAGCTCCTGAAGTAAATAATATTTTGAGTTTGATAAACTATAAATTCGTTCAATTATCAAGACTTATATTAATATAATAAACATGTATAGATTTAAAGATCATATTGGGTCAGGTTAACTTTTAAGATAACTTTTGTTAACTTTTGTATATCGGTCTCGAGCATTAGGATTGTGATACACTATGACCCGACCAAGCTTGTTAGACATGTATTGACCAACATATGTTCTCTAGGTTGAGATCTACGGTTATTTTGCATTCCGAGTTTCGGTCACATTTCGGTGAATGACCTTATGTGCTGCTAAGGTGAATTTCATTCGCTTCTTTTTTAATTGCTTTTGCAATCTATATTTTTGGGCTGAGAATACATACACTTTATTTTAAACGCAATGGATACAAGTACATACTTAATTCTACACTGAGTTTGAACCGAAAATCTCTTAGCTTTGGTAACTAGTTGCTGCCGGTTATAAGAACTGGTGGGCGCGAATAGTTGTATATTGATCCATAGGGCTTGACATCCCCGTCTGTTCCAGGTATAGAAACCCTAGCCTGAACTATAAAACAGACGTATACTATTTGAGTTTAGTACACGTTGGATTACGTGTATTGTACATGTTGGTTGCATGTATGTTAAAACAGGGGTACTTATTATAACGTTAAAGTTTAGTTACCAAGGTGCTCAATCTTGTAGAATATTTTGATAGACGTTTCTGGATGAAACAACTGAAATCTTGTGATCCACCTTTATATACAGATTATGCGCAACATTAAAACTATGAACTCACCAACCTTTGCGTTGACACTTTTAAGCATGTTTATTCTCAGGTTCCTAAAAGTCTTTCGCTGTTTGCTTATATGTGATACAAGCTATGTGCATGGAGTCATACATGCTTTATTCGAGAAAACGTTGCATTCACAAAATCATCACCATGTATCTTATTTTGACTACATTATCAACGGATGTAGTATTGTAAACTATTAATTACGGTTATTGTCTATATGTAGAAATCATCAAACGTCAAAAACCTTGAAATTTGATATTCTATTATGGTGTGCCTTTTCAAAAGAATGCAATGTTTATAAAACGTATCATGTAGAGGTCAGTACCTCACTGTGAAATCGATGAATGATGTATTCGTCCAAAGGGATTTGGATGGATCATCACACATTTTATAAAAATGAGAAAAAATTTCAAACACTTCCGATTTGTGAGTTAAAAATTAAATCCAGGTCATGCGTGAATGGTCATCAATAAATAGGACAAAATATCGAAAGTTTTTCCCTCCAGTGACTGGTGCAGGACCCCAAACATCCGAATGGATTAAAGAAAAGGAACATCTTTTCTTGTATTACTAGGTTTAAAAGTACTTCGGTGGCTTTTAGCCAGAATACAAGTTTCACAATTTAAAGTAACGTTTGATGAAAAAAGACTTGGAAATAACGCATGTAAATCCGGCAGATGGGTTACCCAACCTCCTATGCCATAACCAAGCTTTCCTCGTAGGTGTTCCGTGAGCAAGCATCACGGTACCTTGTTGGGTCACCTCGTTTACATAGTACAACCCACCCCATTTGGTACCACGTCCAATAATTACCCCAGTTTTTATATCTTGAAGGATACAGAAAGTTGGGTGTAGTAAAACGGGACAGTTTAATTCTTTTGTAACATGACTAACGGATAATAATTTATGGGACAGGGTTGGAATATATAAGCAATTGGATAATTTCATAGTCGGAGTGATCTCGATTTTCCCTCCCCCTTCTACTTGTACAATATCCCCGTTAGCCGTTTGAATTTTATTAACCCGAGGTTTTGAGTAGGAACAAAAATCCGCTTTTTCAAAAGTCATGGTGTGAGTAGCACCACAATCAAAAATCTATTCGCTATTCTTTACGCTATTTGAAATCATATTCGCTTTTCCGGTAATACAAGCGTTATCCGAATATTTATTTTTATAGAAAATAGAATTTTGCGCTTTATCAGTTTTTATAACATGATTTTGAGTACGGGCCTTATCAAAATTAAACAATGGGTTTTTTGGTTTTAAAAAATTCAGTCCATTAGTGTTTTTTTAAAAATCAGGCATGGTCTTCCTTTCTGGGTTAGTCAAGTCCATTAATTTGGGATTGTCACCTTTTGGCCCACTAGAGCCTCCACCCTTTGATTTATTATTAATTAACCTGTAATTATTTTTTATATTTTTTATGTTATTAGACACATGGTCTGCTTTCTTCCCCAAAAACTCCTCGTGATCCCTTCTGTCCCCAAAATTAGGGTTTTCACCTATCTTCTCCCTTCTTTTTGACTCGATACTGCCACCAGAAATAGTTGTCTTGTACGTGTCTTTTGTGTTCCCAAAATTAGGGTTCATAAAAATTCTTTTCTTCTTATCTCTTTCTGGTGCTATTGATTGAGAGTAAGGATATAATCCTTCTTCTCCAATCGTTTGCAGGCAATTAAATTGATTTTGAGAACAATATTCAATCGATTTGGGGAACTGATTAGGGTTTTTTTTTTTTATTATTTGATTTAACAGAGGAATTGGCCAAATTAGGGTTTGAGGGTTTGACCCTCACCCATTTGGTCGATTTATGTTGTTGGAACAATAAATTTGAAGTACCTTTTGTTGTGTTCTGAGATGGTTGACTTCTGTTAGATCCTATGCTGTTGCAGGTGACCTTCCGGTTGCCGCCGGCTGATCCTGCTATTGCCGTCACCCTCAGGCCACGTTTCCGGTTGCTATACCATTCAGGATAACTGATTAGTGCAAAGCATTGAATTATTGTGTGTCCAAATACACCACAATATACACATCTTGGTTGTTCTTGTTCTTGATGGTGGTTTGCAAACGATTGTTTTGGATATGATGGTGGTTCGACAGTAAACAACGACAGTGGTTTCTGTTTAGATGATTGACACAACACATTCAGGTAAGTCTTTCTCAATTTACTACCATGATTATGTGACATGGCAACTATATTCATGAAACCTTTTTCCTGTTTCGGTATTTTTGAGCTACCGTCTATTATCGACATGGCAGCTTTAAAAATCTTTTTCTTGAAGTGATTGAAGCTGTAAACGGTTGGATTGATCTTAGATCTTCACCGTTAGTTCTGATACCATGTTTGATTGATAAAAGTATATGATTGATAATAAGAAAGTAATCGGTTTGTATTGATAATTGATTATTGTTACAATCTGAATTCTAAGAGTTGTTTTGATGTTGTTTTATACAAAGAACATATAACAGCTAATTCTAGTTTGAGAAGGCTCCAATAACACCTTTTGGTACCCTCAACTATAAAAGGAAAAACTGCGGCATATGGCTCCTTTGACCCGTTACAGTTGGCAGCTTCTTGATCTCTAAAATGGAAAGTGATGACATTAAAATCTGATCCCAAAATAGTCAAATTACCAAATAAGGTAATTTGACTTTATAATGTTTTATTCTAACAAAATTTACATTCATATTAGTGACCATAACATCAGCACGATTCATTTAGATACGTGAAAAGAGGATTCCCTAGTAACCTAAAAGTGATATTTTATTAGGTTAACATATCTAAAATTTGTGTTAGCGTAATTTTGTTCATGATGCTTTCGAGTGTTGTCAGGTTGTTAATGTTGGGTAATTTTGAAGCCTAAATTATGGCCCGTTATTGCTAATATAAATGGACCAACTTGCAGCCCGATCCATTGTATAGAAGAGAAGTTATTAATGATTAAAGGTGTTAGTTTATTATGGAGTACTAATTAATTAATTAGTTAGTTATAATTGAAGTTTTAATTGGTCATGTTGACCACCGATTGTTCTAGTCAAGTTAGTGAAGGAATGCAAAGGTAGGTGGTTGCTAAAAAATAGGTAGTGGGCAATGGTGTTGCATACACGTAGTTCTCCTAATTAGTTAGTGGAGTTTTTAGGAGATTGGATTAAGGCTATATATAGCATGTTATAGAGGCCTACATTTAGCCTTGAACCAAGCAATGGAAACGAATTATATTCGTGGCATTCTTGGAAATAATAATATTCATCTTTCTCGTTTATTATATGCATATGATGTTATCATTTTTTCTGGATGGGATAGACGTGAGTTGCATCGTATTTTGGTGATTCTCGAAGTTTTTTTCTTAGTTTCAGGACTTAGAATCAATGTTACGAAATCACATGTTTTCGGAATTGGAGTAAACGATTCCGAAGTTGTTTCGCTTGCCTCTTCTTCGGGAGCGAGAGCAGGTGTTTTCCCTACCACGTACTTAGGCATACCTATTAGTTCTAATATGAAGTTGCTATCTAGTTGGGAACCTTTTGTTTAAAAATTCCAAACGAAATTATCGACATGGAAAGCTAGTCTCCTTTCGTCCGGTGGAAGATTGACCTTGATAAAATCGGTAATGGGTAGTATCGGTATTTATTATATGTCTTTATTTAAATGCCCCGAAAAGATTTTAAAGACTATTGAGTCTATACGGGCGAGATTTTTTTGGGGAGGAAACGACTTGATAACAAAAATGCCATGGGTTAAGTGGGATAAGATTTTAGCTTTTTTTGAACATGGAGGTTTAAATGTTGGTAGCTTAAAGGCGTTCAATATTGCGTTTCTTCTTAATTGGCGATGGCGGTACCTATTAAACCGGAAGATTTATGGGTCTCTATAATTAAATCAATTCATGGAACAAAATTTGATAACACTGCTTGCACTAACAGTACATGGTCAAACATAGTAAAGGTTTCGGCCCAATCTGTTGCGAAAGGCCTGATCCCATCATATTTGTTCAAAATGTCGATAGGAAATGGTGAAAAGGTTAGTTTTTGGCATGACCCGTAGTGCGGTAACGTTTCTTTTTCTATTTCTTATAATCGGCTGTATCATTTAGCGATTAAACAAGATGAGACGATTGCTGAAAAATTGAGAAGTGGGTCGTGGACATGGGATTGTTCTAGGGAGAATTTAGGGAGTCGTAATAATCAACTCCTAAACGATCTTATGGATAAAATTGGTGACGTTTCTATTTCGGATCGACATGATAGTTGGATATGTTCCATTACTTCGGATGGCTCGTTTTCGGTTAAAGATGTTCGGCTTCATCTTGATCGAATGTTTCAGCCATCTTCGACATGTTCTACTATTTGGTTCAAGTTCTTACCTCGAAAAGTTAATATTTTCTTATGGAGGCTTCGGCTTAATGCTCTCCCGGTTCGTTGGAATCTCCCAGCGAGAGGCGTAGAGGTGGAATCGATTGTGTGTCCGGTTTGTAATAACGGGGTGGAGACCTTGAATCATGTTTTCTTTGAATGTCCATTGGCTTCCGATTTATGGCACAAGTTTCGCGTGTGGATAAATTGTTCTATGCCTTCGTTTTTGTCTTGGGATTCGTTTATAGTTTGGTTTGAAGGTGTTAAGCTTTCGTCTAAAAGCAAGAACCGAATCATCACCTCAGTTTGTACGACGTTGTGGATAATTTGGAGATTTAGAAACGGCATTGTATTTAATGATTCTTTTTGTTCTAGAAGTAGTCTTTTCGATGTAATTAGATTACTTTCTTTTCATTGGATTAAACATAGAAGTCAGCTAGTTTTAAATTGGAACTCCTGGATTTCTATGTCTTTGTAATCATGTACTTCGTTTTTCTCCCTTTTACTAGGGAGCGTTTTAATATAATCATTGTTTGACCATTAAAAGAAAAAGCATGTAATAATCTTATTAATTAAATATAGAGAATGTGAGGCATAATGTAGTCTTATAAAATGAAAGTAGCAGTCCTTTTTTTGTAGTCTGGAAGTTTACTTTAATACATAAAAATTGCAAGTTATTATGAATTGTGAAAAGCATGTTCCAACAGTTAAGTAGGTTGTTATATAAACTTCGATTATGGTAACCAAGAAATGAATGTCTGATTTGTGATTTGTGATGGTTATTGTCTGTTGATGATTTCTTTTGTCGGGTGATTGCATAGGTATTGTTTACTCGCTATATTCTTTTAATCACTTTTACATCATCTCACAGTTACTTTGTTAGGAATATATTTATCTACTAGTTTTTTAGCCCCTGCCTTGCACGGGTGTATAAAAAACTGTGGAAAAAATGTAATTTGTAATTCATATTGGTATGTAAATAACGATACTAAAAAATAGGAAAAGTATAAGAATTATTTAAGAGTTCGTGGTGTTGACAAATTTTAAAAATTCTTTTGAGTTAAGAGCTCGTAGTGTTGACAAATTTAAAAATTCCTTTTGCATTTAATAGCCCGTGGTGTTAATGAATTTTAAAAGTTCTTATGAGTTTAAGATCACGTAGTGTTGACAAATTTTAAAACTGATTTTGGATGATGTTATTGACTTAATGTCTACAATTTTTTTTCACACCATTAATATCTTTTTAATATATACATTATATACTACGTAATATTTAGAGTACAATGAAAATTTATCATTGAACGTAATATTAATAAAGTATAAGTTATATTATTTTAGAATTATTATATACAATTATTTTATGAATAAAAGTGTAACTCGCTAGTTTAATACAAAATTCTAACTCATTAATCGTATTTATATTTGTGTTCATAACTACGGAGTATTTTTTATTTTTTATTTTTTTATTTTTTTATTTTTTTTGAAAAGCAAGCTTTTTATTAACAAAATCAAATATAGAGTTGTTACAAGGAGTTGTGACCAAATGAAGATCACCTACTACTACTATACTTGATACATTTACATCAATTACACGAATATTTTTTGCGAGTTTGCAAACAACAGAACACGAAACTATATTATACGAATTATGCTATGGATAGGTATACTTTTGGATTACTTAACCACGTGAGCCAATTGATTTTCTTTCCGACGATTTTTTGAGAGATCCACTCAAATGACTTAATTTGAATTTCGTTTAAAGCCATCGGAACGTTCCACGATTTTCCACGAAATACCTTATTGTTGCGATTTTTCCACATAAAATATACACTAATCCATTCAATTGCTTGCCATATTTTTTTACCGAGTGGGGACATGTGACCCGAAGCATTACCTATAAGGATTTCATAACTACAGAGTTTAAAAGTCAATATTAATTGAAAATTATGTTTGTACTCGACGTTGATATTGATTTATATGTTTATCATGAATTTTATGATTGTGAATCAATTAGTATGTACAATATGCATTTACACATTTACTTGTAGAACTTTTACGGCAACATATGTATTGTTGAAAAAAGTAATTTACGCATATCAATAGAATATTTTTATATAGAATGTATGAAATTTAGATTTTATTAATAATTAATTTTAATTTAGTTTAATAATAGAATGTCTTTATCTTTTAAAAAAGGTAACAATTGGCCAGATTTTGTTAATAATTATTAATAAAAAAATTGATTTAATAATAGAATGACACGTAGGACAATTTAATTTAGATTAATTGAGGAGATGACACATAAGCATAATGATACGCGTTTTATAATAATGTAATAGATATGTTTTTAACTGGTTTTATGTATTATTGCAGCATAGCAACCTGCACATTGCAATACAACTATAACATAATAAGCTGAAAGCAAAAGCTCGAAAAATGACAAAGCTGTAAATGCCTTATTCTCCAAATTCAAACCAACCAATAACAATTTACGAATTACGTCGGCATATTCTTGCAACAAGAAACCGGAGTTTAAGGGGAAGTCTGAGTACCAGAAAAACACTCAAACGGAAATCCGTTCAACAGAAGATGTCAAGACGACTGACCAAAAGCTGATGCAAAAAGATGCTATAATTGTAGAAAGAGGTTAGTTAATATGTGAACTGAAAATATTATCATAGATGATGTAAATCATACATCGTCTTAGTTTTATGAGTATGTCAATTGAATGACATTGTATAAAATAAATAAATAATCAATTATACCCATTTACGTGAACTCGGGGTTATGTAAATTTTAAGTGCTTGAAATGCAAATAATTTGGTTTCAACAATGAGAACCGCCCTTAAAGGCCAACAATGAATAATGATCTTCCATTACTCACGAGACTTTGTGACGACCCGAAAATTTCTGACTAAATTTAAACTTTATCTTTAAATAATTTAATGTTTCTGACACGATAAGCAAAGTCTGTAATGTTGAAATCTCAAAAACTTTGAACTGTGTTCATGTATTCATTTACCCTTCGACTATTCTCGACGATTCACGAACAATTATGTGTAAATAGATATGCATGAATATATATATATATATATATATATATATATATATATATATATATATATATATATATATATATATATATATATATATATATATGCGTGTGAATATTAAATTAAGAAATATTAATAAAACATTAAAGGGTTTGATTGATATGGAAATAAGTTATGAAATCTATTATATGACTTGAGAATGTTAACAAAGTATTAAACGTATATCGATATACTTATTCGTTTTAGATAAACATCTACGTAATAAAACGTGTTATGTAAAATGTGTATATATATAGACGAAGTATATTGAATATATATATAAGCGGTTTCGAATACAATTAATAGATATAGTAACACTTGATTGTTATTAAACAAGTCAATACAAACTTATAAGGATTTAAAATAAACATAAGTTCTAGTAATAGATTTTGTGATCTGAATATAATTAGTTTTAGAAGAATAAACTTTATAAAAATTATTTGATTTAATTTCAAACGTACAAAAATATTTTCAGTCTAAAAGAATTATATAACTAAAACGTTCTATAATGTAATTTGAATATGTAATTAAAGTTTTATAAATCACAAGTACATAGAATTATTGTTTCAAAAATATAAAACATTCTGAATATATAAGCTTTATATTATAAATATAAAATATATATATATATATATATATATATATATATATATATATATATATATATATATATATATATATATATATATATATATATATATATAAGTACTACGATATATTTCAAAAGATTAGCACATTTTACAACATTTCAAGAAGTAGATTATTAAGGTTATTATCATTATCTTTTATTGTTATGAATTTTAGAAATTATATAAAATGATTTGAGTGTCACGTCTTCTTTAAAAAGGAATATAACTTTATAAATATCTGGAACCATTTTGATAAATTATTACCAAGCCATTTTAATAAGGGTAAAAGGTTTTAACGTTATCTTAAAATTTAGAATCTTTCTAGAAACCTTTTGACAAAGTTATAAACGATAACGGTCCGTGATTTGATTAAATATAAATATATAAATAACTTGCAACGTGTAATTAAAAACGTGTTTATATATATTTCGAATTATTTAAACGATATTAATATTCGATTATTGACTCGATGGATATTTAAATAAGTTAATTAGAACATTTGAGAAGTTAGAGCAAACGCTAGTACATAAATGATTCATATCAAATTATGTTATATTATGAAAACGATTTTAAATTATATATAATAAACTCTGAAATGTATTTAGTTTTGAAAACTAAATATTATATTATTAAATAAATATTTCAATTATAACATATACAAAGTTATGTTCTAAATAAATATGTATATAATTCTATATTAAGATAAAATATAACATTAATTTAGTTATAAAACGTTTGGATTTAAAATGACATTATTATGTATATATTAGTAAATAACGATACCATGATTTAAAGAAGCAAATGACCAACACACTCGAACGTGCAAGTTACATTTCAAGTGATATAGTTTATGGATAATTCAAGTATATATTTTGATAATGGTACACGTCGTGAAACGTAAAGTACAAGTTTTCTAAGCGTACGAAAATGCGTTCGAGAAACCGGAACCGGGACATAAGTTAATTGACAACGTACGAGTCATCGGAACAAAAATTACAAACTAACTATGCATGTAAATATTATATAATATATAAATAATTATATAAATTAAATATATTATATATAAATTATAATAAAAACCGTCGGCAGGTAAATGTTAAAACAAGCGAGTGCTGGACAGGGTGTCCATGTGATCGCATGGAATTTGGCCTGTGTAGCCATGCAATCGCATGGCAGGCTGGATCAGGCAAGTTCTATAAATTCGAGCGAGTTCAGGCTTAATCACACACACATATCAATATTACTCCGTAGTATATTTATTATTTATATTATTATTATTATTATTATAAAGATTATTATTATTATTATTAATCTTATTATTATTATTATTAGTATTAGTATTATTATTACATAAAATACTACGACGAAGTCATGAGCGAGTTATTTCAAAACGAGTTTCACGAGCGGGATAGAGCTAAGTAAATTATGGGTTATAGCTATGGAGGTTATGGGTAATGTTCGGGGGTATGCTAGTGAGGTCAATCTAGTGTTTATCTTCTCCGTCATGTCTACGTACTTTCCTGCAACATTGAATCACAATATTGATACGTGAGCATTCATATCTTATCTTTTATATATTAATAGTGTATCCCTGACTAGTGCTCGAGTATATATGTTTATGCATGCTTGTATGCTAAATCTCGTCGTTAGATAGTTTTGACGAATCATGAATTTTATACATGTCACTGAGATAAAGTATATGATATGCATGTCGTTGGAAAGCTGGCGAAAAATTAATAACTTTTCATTTAGAAGGCGTATGATTTCGATGAACGGATTAAAAGATATAGTCAACTGAATTATTATTAATTTTAGTTTTATTAAAAATGATTATCATTATTACTATCGTCGTTATTATCGTCGTTATTATTATTATCTAATAATAATAATAATAATAATAATAATAATAATAATAATAATAATAATAATAATTATTATTATTATTATTATTATCATTATCGTTATTAATAAAAGTATTATCATTAAAAATTGTTATTGTTATTATTATTAATATCATTATTATCATTAAGGTTACTATTAATATTATCATTATCATTATTATTATTATTATTATTATTATTATTATTATTATTATTATTATTATTATTATTATTATTATTATTATTATTATTATTATTATTATTATTATTATTATTAGTACTATCATTAGTATTATTATAATTATTATTATTATTATCATTATCATTATAACTAATATTAGTATCATCTAATTTTTATGATTACTATTATTATCATTATTATGTATGCGATATAAAAGATGACTAAAAGTTATTAAACAAATCGATTAGGAAATAATGAGTATAAGTATCATAATAAAATTAAAATATTGTAAGATATTGATTTAGATAAAAATATCGTTTTCATTATTTTTTATCATTATTAAAAATATCATTAATATTAAAACTATCATTTTTATTAAAATTATCATTTTTAATAGAAATATCATTGTTATTATAAAATATCATTATTATTATCATTTTAGTATTATTATTATTAAAAATTATCATTTTGAATAGCATTATTATTTCTATAAAACATTGTTATTATTACGGTTAACATTAAAAAGTATCTTTATTATTAAAATTATCATAATTAGAATTATCATTTTATTATAATTAATATCATCATTAATAAATATAAATATTGTTATTATTATTAACAGAATAATAATTATTATTATTACCAAATAATACCACTTTTACTCATTATTATTATTAACAATATTATTTTATCAAATAAATATGTAATACAAAGATATTTTTATCAAACGTAATATAATTACATTAATAATACATACCACTATATTTTTATAATATTATGTGAACTTTTTAAATTTTATTACTTAAGATATATAAAAGTATATTTTTATCATATATAAATTTTAATATAAATTTTATTTATTAATAAAGAACTTGTATTATTTACTCTAATAAAATCTAATAAATATATTTAAATATAATAAATGACCATATTTAAGTATATAATAAACATGTATAGATTTTGAAAGTCATTTTTGGTCAAGTTGACTTTTGTTGACTTTTCCATATCGGTCTCGAGCATTAGGATTGTGATACACTACGACTTGATCTAAATTGTTAAACAGATATTGACCAACATATAAATATATATATATACGTAATATAGGTTCGTGAATCCGAGACCAACACTGCACTTGTTCAGTGCCGTCATATGCATAATCACTACGAAATACAATATTGTGAGTTTCATTTGATCCCTTTTTAAATTCTTTTGCAATATATATTTTTGGGACTGAGAATACATGCGCTGCTTTTATCAATGTTTTACGAAATAGACACAAGTAATCGAAACTACATTCTATGGTTGGATTATCGAAATCGAATATCACCCTTTTTAGTCTGGTAATCTAAGAATTAGGGAACAGAAACCCTAATTGACGCGAATCCTAAAGATAGATCTATTGGGCCTAACAAACCCCATCCGGGTTACGGATGCTTTAGTACTTCGATTTTATCATGTCCGATGAGAGTCCCGGAATGCTGGGGATATTCTAGATGCATTTTGTTAATGTCGATTACCAGGTGTTCACCATATGAACGATTTTTATCTCTATGCAGTTTTGCGAAATGCCTGACATGAGATGATGTTTATAAGAAATGTAAATGAAAATCTTGTGGTCTATTAAATTAATGGAAATGATTGTTTACGATAAACTAATGAACTCACCAACCTTTTGGTTGACACTTGAAAGCATGTTTATTCTCAGGTATTAAAGAAATTTTCCGCTGTGCATTTGCTCAATTTAAAGATATTACTTGAAGTCATTCATGGCATATTTCAAAAGACGTTGCATTCAAGTCGTTGAGTTCAATAAAGATTATTATTAAGTAAATGACAGATTTGGTCATTTTTAGTTGGACATTATGAAATGGTATGCATGCCTGTCAACTTTCGATGTAATGAAAGTTTGTCTTTTAAAAACGAATGCAATGTTTATAAAATGTATCATATAGAGGTCAAATACCTCGCAATGTAACCATATGTTATTGTATTCATCCTTATGGATTAGGACGGGTCATCTCATGTGGTATCAGAGCGGTGGTCTTAGCGAACCAGGTCTTGCATTAGTGTGTCTAACTGGTAGTTGTTAGGATGCATTAGTGAGTCTGGACTTTGACCTTAGCTGCATGTCAAAAAGTTTTGCTTATCATTTTTTGTCGGAAATTACATGCTTATCATTCTTAGTCTAGACACATCTTACTGCATTGATTGCATAAATAATGTATAGACAAAATTCATATCTTAGCGTATCTGCTAATTCATATCTTAGCGTACTTGTTACTGTAAACTTTGCCTGACATATTCCGTAAATTCCTCCGTAATCTATGAAATCTTTTGCTCTCTATATATAGATATTCTATGTAATTAGAATACCATCCGATAGCCGAAAATCATTTCATATCAAAAAATCCTTTATTCAATCGTACGAAATGGAACTCGCCACTAGTTCAAGTCCATCGGATTCCGATATGGAGTTTCACTCATGCTCCGAAAGCAGTGTGACCGGAATGGATCAACCAATTAGCCATCATCTATTCTGGATGAATTGGGGATGGGTTCGTAGTCTACTAAATCATTGGAGACAAGAAGAAGGTGATCCCTTCCATCCACCACATTTCCCTCTTGGTGAAGAACCTGTAGCACTTACCGGCGAACCTGTTCGTAATACCATTTTCTCTCTCATTTCCAGAGTATCTCGTCACGATTATATACTATCCTAAATTCTAGATCTTATTCACATGCTAGTCTGAACCACCGATCATGCCGGTGTACTAGAAGAAGTCAACGAGCTTCGCGCTAGAGTGATGGCTTTGGAGAATATGATGCAAAACTTACAAGCATCACAAGCTCCATAAACACCAACTGCACCACCCGCATCAACACCAACAGTACCACTACCACCACCAACAACATCCGCATCCCACACCTCTACATCACAATCGGTACCTCGAACATCAACGTCATACGCACCATAGATACCAAGGAGTACCAACAACAATAACCGATGAAGTATTAATTCATAACTTCATTGGAGAAACATTCTGCGGCAATTATGTAATCTCCAAAGTCTTAGAGATTATCTATTCTAGCCCTAACCATAAATCAGATGAATGATAGAAGGAAGATTAGAAACCCTGACAAGAATGGTGCGTGATTTACAAGCTAGACTTGTTATACCAACAGCATCAACAGTACCCTCAGCATCGTCAGCACCAGCATCACCATCAGTATCACCAACACCAGCAACACCTGTAGCACTACAAGCTCCAGCAGTTAAATTACCAACAACGATGTCGACAACACAATCACCAATGAATATATTGAAATAACGAGTTATGGAGTATTAACTCATTATTTCCAAAGAATTAATATAATATATATATATATATATATATATAAATTTTGGAAACAATAATATATCTTCTCCTACTAAGCTATTATGTATGAATTGAAAAAGGGTAGAAACTACTCGGTTAAATTCATATTACTAATATGCTATAATCCTTTGATTAACGACTTAACCATCGTTAACCACAATCTCTGTTTCAACTCAATGAATTCCGTTTCATAATAAACCAAATGTATTATTCAAATACATGTTTGATATTACACTTTCATTTTCGATATAGTCAAAAATTTTTAGAAATCATCATTCGTGCCTTACGAGGTTCACAAGAATTTCATAAGCATCAGCATCCTTCACCGAGGAATATCAATAAGAATAAATAATGAAGTATTAATTACATTAGTGAAATATTTCACAAAGATTATGTAATCTCTAATGTTTCAGAGATTATTCAATTCTAGTTCCAGGCGAAAATCAAATGCGTTTAATTTAATATTAACTCATTAAATATGTATTACATCCGAAGAAAACATACATATATTTTCATAAAGACTGTAATAGTAATTCTCTTGTACAAAATATTATTTGTGAAACTTTTAACGTGTAGGTAATACTCGAGAGATATATAAATTCACAATTAATATCTTACATTCTTTGATTCTGATTCAGCAATCATCAACTATACTCACTAGCTAATTTCACAACAATATACATTCTTTCATAGAAATTAAAACAATCATACTCATTCAAATCCAATTGCATATTCTGATTTTAACATATCAGAATCCAAGTCGAGATATAACCGATATCATCATTCTTAGATCCCTACAGCTTTCAAAGCTATACTTTGACTTCAAAACTATGATAGAACATCATTTCTATTCATAAGACTAAGAAAAATATTCGTATCATTCAAAATTCTAGAAAATCATATGTATATTGACGATTACAATTCACATTCAAACCCTTCATGATTCTTGAAAACACCTCAATTAATGAACCATCCGGGAGGATGAACCAACCACGTGTTATCTACGAGAAGAAAGATTTAGACAATAATCATGCACCTAGAAAACTCTCGGAAACTAAGTAAAAGTTTAACTCATATCCGTGTCAGATCCTTTGGCATTTATTACCAAAAACAACTCTTCAATCCCTTTCAAAGTAGATAGTTTTGTCACAGCTCCAGCAAATCAACTTCAAATTTTCATTCAAATAAACCTTATTATAACGATTACCCCTTCATCGTCGTTACCGGGGAACCGTTTATACCCCACCACATTAACAGTAAACTTACCAGCAACTTCATTACTCATCAGCTTAAGTCTCTCTGAAAAAACCATTATATTTGTTCATTAAGACCCTATCATATACTCATCCGCATCTTGTAACGAGAATTGCCATACCAAGTACCGGGAAATCAGCAATCAGTATTTTGAATCTTGCAGCGTTTCTACATTGATAGTTATATGTATACATATAACATCCATCTCTTAGAATTATGAGCTTTCATTCTGAAATTCTGAAAAGTACCCAGTCTACGAATCAATATTCTGAACGTTGAAAAAGCTGAATGAAGCAGCAAAAACTGTAAACGACCTTAACATTCAAAAGTTTTATGATAAAGAATAGTATGTTGGCAAAACTCAGAAAAAGAGAAGGTTTGGAAAAACGGATTGAGCAAACCATGAAGGAGGCTGTGGACAAATCACAAAGACTAAACCTGCCTTCAAAGAATCCAAATGATTCAGTATCTGCTGAAGTCTTTAGTGAATACCTTGCTCCTGACTCTAAACCTTTAGGAACAAATCTTCTTCATCATCCATCGATATTAGAAATTCTAAGATATCATCGTATCTTCATTATAAATATCCTCAATATTTCTGAAGACATTTTCATAACTATTCTTATCTGAAATTATATATGTCTTCGCGCTATCTGCATTACATCATAAAGGAAACTATTTTAGTTTCTAAAATCTGAAAAATTCGAAACTTAAATTTTGAATGTTTTTGAAGTAGTGTTGGGAACTGAAGCATGAATTAGTATAATATAATGACACTTGATCAACGTGATTATATTACAGTAAGTCATGCTGAGTTTCTAAATGGAACGTGATGATTCACAGATCATAACGTCATCATGTGCCATTTTACACGACTCTTACATTCTACCTAATCTCAAACATATCGAGAACATATCCTCCTGATAGTTCTATCTTTTCTCTTGAATTCTAGTAATTTAACCAATCAAGATTGTGCCATTACAATTTCTCTCTTAGAACATTAGCCATGTTCATTCGAAACTCCATACCTACGAATTCTGGATCATTGCTTCCGAAAAGAAAACAAAAGTATGAAGTTCCGAAATAGAAATAGGAGTATAAATTGCAACGAATAGAAGAGAGCGTTAACTGTGAATGTCAATGATTATAGAAAGACAGAAGCAGAGAAATCAAAATATAAGGGAAGATATAAAACCTTACAACAATTAAAAACCGTGTATATTAATACGTATTGCAACGTAAAGACATGGGAGAATTAAAAACACTATAACCCCAAGGTAATAATAGAAGAAAATAAATTCCTATGGTGGTAGATGAAAAAAAAAGAATGACAGATACAAAGGTCAGGAATATATCCAGAATTAGAACCGGATGGAGCATATTGACGAATGTTTTAGAAGTATGAATTGGGAAAGAAAGAATAGAAGGTATGAGCTGTGGAAATAAGGAAACGAAGGGAGTGGATTTATAGTAAAATATCAGACAGAGCAATCAAGACAGATTATTGCATTTAACCAAAGAAGATTCTAATTTCCTTAATTACCGAAGAACCAAATCTTATTACAAAGATTTCTAATAAATTCCGGAAATCAACCGTGACTACGTCACCGGTTAAGACGAACCTGCATTTACTTATTTCACTCTTTTGTGATAACTTCACTCGTACGCTTCACATAAACAAATTATTTTATCCATATTACTCGCTGATGATAAAAATCTAATTTTCAGCATGTATGAGTCATGAAAACATACTTATTGTCAGCCATGACCATCTCAATCAAATTTCGGGAAGAAATTTCTTTAACGGGTAGGTACTGTGACGACCCGGAAATTTCTGACCAAATTTAAACTTTATCTTTAAATGATTTAATGTTTCCGACACGATAAGAAAAGTCTGTAATGTTGAAATCTCAAAAACTTTGAACTATGTTCATGTATTCATTTACCCTTCGACTGTTCTCGACGATTCATGAACAATTATGTGTAAATAGATATGCATGAATATATATATATATATATATATATATATATATATATATATATATATATATATATATATATATATATATATATATATATATATATATGTGTGTGTGTGTGTGTGTGTGTGTGAATATTAAATTGAGAAATATTAATAAAACATTAAACGGTTTGATTGATATGGAAATAAGTTATGAAATCTATTATATGACTTGAGAATGTTAACAAAGTATTAAACGTATAACGATATACTTATTCATTTTAGATAAACATCTACGTAATAAAATGTGTTATGTGAAATGTGTATATATATAGACAAAGTATATTGAATATATATAAGCGGTTTCGAATACAATTAATAGATATAGTAACACTTGATTGTTATTAAACAAGTCAATACAAACTTATAAGGATTTAAAATAAACATAAGTTCTAGTAATAGATTTTGTGATCTGAATATAATTAGTTTTAGAAGAATAAACTTTATAATAATTATTTGATTTAATTTCAAACGTACGAAAACATTTTCAGTCTAAAAGAATTATATTACTAAAACGTTCTATAATGTAATTTGAATATGTAATTAAAGTTTTATAAATCACAAGTACATAGAATTATTGTTTCAAAAATATAAAACATTCTGAATATATAAGCTTTATATTATAAATATAATATATATATATATATATATATATATATATATATATATATATATATATATATATATATATATATATATATATATATATATATTGTTTCAAAGATATAAAAGTACTATGATATATTTCAAAAGATTATCACATTTTACAACATGTCAAGAAGTAGATTATTAAGGTTATTATCATTATCTTTTATTGTTATGAATTTTAGAAATTATATAAAATGATTTGAGTGTCACGTCTTCTTTAAAAAGGAATATAACTTTATAAATATCTGGAACCACTTTTGACAAATTGTTACCAAGCCATTTTAATAAGGGTAAAAGGTTTTAACGTTATCTTAAAATTTAGAATCTTTCTAGAAACCTTTTGATAAAGTTATAAACTATAACGGTCCGTGATTTGATTAAATATAAATATATAAATAACTTGCAACGTGTAATTAAAAACGTGTTTATATATATTTTGAATTATTTAAATGATATTAGTATTCGATTATTGACTCGATGGATATTTAAATAAGTTAATTAGAACAATTGAGAAGTTAGAGCAAACGCTAGTACATAAATGATTCATATCAAATTATGTTATATTATGAAAACGATTTTAAATTATATATAATAAACTCTGAAATGTATTTAGTTTTGAAAACTAAATATTATATTATTAAATAAATATTTCAATTATAACATATACAAAGTTATGTTCTAAATAAATATGTATATAATTCTATATTAAGATAAAATATAACATTAATTTAGTTATAAAACGTTTGGATTTAAAATGACATTATTATGTATATATTAGTAAATAACGATACGATGATTTAAAGAAGCAAATGACCAACACACTCGAACGTGCAAGTTACATTTCAAGTGATATAGTTTATGGATAATTCAAGTCTATATTTTGATAATGGTACACGTCGTGAAACGTAAAGTACAAGTTTTCTAAGCGTACGAAAATGCGTTCGAGAAACCGGAACCGGGACATAAGTCAATTGACAACGTACGAGTCATCGGAACAAAAATTACAAACTAACTATGCATGTAAATATTATATAATATATAAATTAAATATATAAATTAAATATATTATATATAAATTATAATAAAAACCGTCGGCAGGTAAATGTTAAAACAAGCGAGTGCTGGACAGGGTGTCCATGCGATCGCATGGAATTTGGCCTGTGTAGCCATGCAATCGCATGGCAGGCTGGGTTAGGCAAGTTCTATAAATTCGAGCGAGTTCAGGCTTAATCACACACACATATCAATATTACTCCGTAGTATATTTATTATTTATATTATTATTATTATTATTATTATTATTATTATAAAGATTATTATTATTATTATTATTATTAATCTTATTATTATTATTATTATTATTAGTATTAGTATTATTATTATTACATAAAATACTACGACGAAGTCATGAGCGAGTTATTTCAAAACGGGTTTCACGAGCGGGATAGAGCTAAGGAAATTATGGGTTATAGCTATGGAGGTTATGGGTAATGTTCGGAGATATGCTAGTGAGGTCAATCTAGTGTTTATCATCTCCGTCACGTCTACGTACTTTCCTGCAACATTGAATCACAATATTGATACGTGAGCATTCATATCTTATGTTTTATATATTAATAGTGTATCCCTGACTAGTGCTCGAGTATATATGTTTATGCATGCTTGTATGCAAAATGTCTTCGTTAGATAGTTTTGATGAATCACGAATTTGATACATGTTACTGAGATAAGGTATATGATATACATGTCGTTGGAAAGCTGGCGAAAAATTAATAACTTTTCATTTAGAAGGCGTATGGTTTTGATGAACGGATTAAAAGATATAGTCAACTGAATTATCATTAATTTTAGTATTATTAAAAATGATTATTATTATTACTATCATCGTTATTATTATTATCTAATAATAATAATAATTATTATTATTATTATCATTATCGTTATTAATAAAAAAATTATCATTAAAAATTGTAATTGTTATTATTATTAATATCATTATTATCATTAAGGTTACTATTATTATTATTATTATTATTATTATTATTATTATTATTATTATTATTATTATTATTATTATTATTATTATTATTATTATTATTATTATTATTATTATTATTCTTATTATTATTCTTATTATTATTATTATTATTATTATTATTATTATTATTATTATTATTATTATTATTATTATTATTATTATTATTATTATTATTATGATTATTATTATGATTATTATTATTATTATTATTATTATTATCATTAGTATTATTATAATTATTATTATTAGTATCATTATCATTAAAACTAATATTAGTATTATCTAATTTTTATGATTACTATTATTATCATTATTATGTATGCAATATAAAAGAGGACTAAAAGTTATTAAACAAATCGATTAGGAAATAATGAGTATAAGTATCATGATGAAATTAAAATATTGTAAGATATTGATTTAGATAAAAATATCGTTTTCATTATTTTTTTATCATTATTAAAAATATCATTAATATTAAAACTATCATTTTTATTAAAATTATTATTTTTAATAGAAATATCATTGTTAGTATAAAATATCATTATTATTATCATTTTAGTATTATTATTATTATTATTAAAAATTATCATTTTGAATAGAATTATTATTTCTATAAAACATTTCTATTATTACAGTTATCATTAAAAAGTATCTTTATCATTAAAATTATCATAATTAGAATTATCATTTTATTATAATTAATATCATCATTAATAAATATAAATATTTTTATTATTATTATTAGCAGAATAATAATAATTACTATTACAAAATAATACCACTTTTACTCATTATTATTATTAACAATATTATTTTATCAAATAAATATGTAAAACAAAGATATGTTTACCACACGTAATATAATTACATTAATAATACATACCACTATATTTTTATAATATTAACTGAACTTTATAAATTTTATTACTTAAGATATATAAAAGTATATTTTTATCATATATAAATTTTAATATAAATTTTATTTATTAATAAAGAACTTGTATTATTTACTCTAATAAAATCTGAAAAATATATTTAAATATAATAAACGACCATATTTAAGTATATAATAAACATGTATAGATTTTTAAAGTCATTTTTGGTCAAGTTGACTTTTGTTGACTTTTGCATATCGGTCTCGAGCATTAGGATTGTGATACACTACGACTTGATCTAAATTGTTAAACAGATATTGACCAACATATAAATATATATATATATATATATACGTAATATAGGTTCGTGAATCCGAGGCTAACCCTGCACTTGTTCAGTGCCGTCATATGCATAATCACTATGAAATACAGTGTTGTGAGTTTCATTTGCTCCCTTTTTAAATGCTTTTGCAATATATATTTTTGGGACTGAGAATACATACGCTGCTTTTATCAATGTTTTACGAAATAGACACAAGTAATCGAAACTACATTCTATGGTTGGATTATCGAAATCGAATATCACCCTTTTTAGTCTGGTAATCTAAGAATTAGGGAACATAAACCCTAATTGACGCGAATCCTAAAGATAGATCTATTGGGCCTAACAAACCCCATCCGGGTTACGGATGCTTTAGTACTTCGATTTTATCATGTCCGATGAGAGTCCTGGAATGATGGGGATATTCTAGATGCATTTTGTTAATGTCGATTACCAGGTGTTCGCCATATGAATGATTTTTTTCTCTATGCAGTTTTGCGAAATGCCTGACAAGAGATGATGTTTATACGAAATGGAAATGAAAATCTTGTGGTCTATTAAATTAATGGAAATGATTGTTTACGATAAACTAATGAACTCACCAACCTTTTGGTTGACACTTTGTTAGGACCCCGAAGTTGTATTGTGTTAATGTGAAATAAGCTTAATTGAAGGAGAGGGCTATATAAGGAACCTAAGTAGTCCTAATTAGATAGCCATTGCATTGTAACTGAGTTCTAGAAGCTGTGGAATGTAATTGTACCGATTCTCTCTAATACCGAGTCTCATGCTTACATACTGAATCTCTCTTTATCTTATCATTTCTCTCAATCTCAACATGATCTGACCTATCATTTGGTATCAGAGCTTCCAGGAAGTGATTCTACATCACTATATCGATCCAGAGATTGTAGATTACAGAATCTGAATACTCTCGGTATTTTGAATCACATTCGGTATTATCGAATTTGATAATCTGACGTTCAGATTGTTGTGATTAATTCAGCGAAGGTGCATTTGGTATTTTTGAAAGAGTTTCGATCATCATTACAGCTTTTTAACTTCAATTATGGAGAATCAAGTTGATTTTTAGAGTTTGTGGCTAAAACTCTCGGTATTACTTAATTCAAGCTTGATTCTGGATTTTTGTGAAGATTTAAGGATTCAGTTGTGTTCGTGAGGTGTTAAATCACATTTCTGACGGTTCAATTTCTTCAATTCATCAAGTTTTGAAGATTTGATCAACACTCGGTATCGTAACTGTCATACCGAGTCTGCTTCATTACTTAAATTCATCTTAAGTGTTGCAGATTATGGTGTGATTGTGATTCTATCACATTCGGTTTGATTATACGCAGCTACTTGGTGTGGTTTAAGAAAGGATTCTGTCATATTTCTAAGTTTTAAACTTAGACTCGGTATTGTCAACTGCTACAGTGGACATTCGGTATCCTATACTTTCGGTATCTTTGATATTTTGTGTGATACTAACGTGTTTCCTTGTGCAGCAAGGTTACAGAATCTAATTCAAAAGGATTGAATTGAGTTTGAACTTCAAATTCATACAGAATCTGACTACCGAATCAAATACAGAATTTGAGTTTCTGTATCACTTAATCCATTGTTTTAAGTGGTTACAGGCTACAATTCTTGTGATTACCGAATCTATGCTGAATCTGAGTGTGTCTCTTGTATTTCTGATCAGTTTCTTTTACAGAATCTGATATACAGAATCTTTACCGAATCTGCTACAGTACCAAATCTGCGACAGTACCGAATCTGACACAGAATCTGACATTCTGATCAGATTGTTGTGATTTTTCATCTTAGATTTGTGTAATACAGAATCTTTACCGAATCTACCTCATTTTCAAGATGTCTACTCAAGATACTTTGATCATTGGATTAGATTCCCGTCCTCCAGTGTTGTTTGATGGAAAGTACACTCAGTGGCTTCACCGTATCACTCAGTACATAGACTATAAGGGTGAGAAAGCAAAGTACATTTGGGCTTCTCTGAGAGATGGTCCAGTTGTTGATTATCATCCGGATACTGGTATGCCAATTCCAGTCTATGAACTTTCTGGTGATAAGCGTGAGAGAGCTCAGGGTGACATAGAGGCAAAGAATATTGTTATGCAAGCTATCCCGTATGAATTGTTTGAAAATGTTAATAGCAACACAACAGCAAAAGATATATGGGATGAGATCAAACGACAGCAAGAAGGTTATGACATGTCAGACGTTACTAAATTGAATAAGGCTCTGGGATTCTATGAAGATTTCAAGCAGGAAACTGATGAACCACTCAAGGATACCTATTGTTGTAGTGACCCGAACTTTTCCATGTTTATATATATTAATTGAGATTGATATTTACATGATTAAATGTTTCCAACATGTTAAGCAATCAAACTTGTTAAGACTTGATTAATTGAAATATGTTTCATATAGACAATTGACCACCCAAGTTGACCGGTGATTCACGAACGTTAAAACTTGTAAAAACTATATGATGACATATATATGGATATATATATAGTTAACATGATACTATGATAAGTAAACATATCATTAAGTATATTAACAATGAACTACATATGTAAAAACAAGACTACTAACTTAATGATTTTTAAACGAGACATATATGTAACGATTATCGTTGTAAAGACATTTAATGTATATATATCATATTAAGAGATATTCATACATGATAATATCATGATAATATAATAATTTAAAATCTCATTTGATATTATAAACATTGGGTTAACAACATTTAACAAGACCGTTAACCTAAAGGTTTAAAAACAACACTTACATGTAACGACTAACGATGACTTAACGACTCAGTTAAAATGTATATACATGTAGTTTTTTAATATGTATTTATACACTTTTGAAAGACTTAAATACACTTATCAAAATACTTCTACTTAACAAAAATGCTTACAATTACATCCTCGTTCAGTTTCATCAACAATTCTACTCGTATGCACCCGTATTCGTACTCGTGCAATACACAGCTTTTAGATGTATGTACTATTGGTATATACACTCCAATGATCAGCTCTTAGCAGCCCATGTGAGTCACCTAACACATGTGGGAACCATCATTTGGCAACTAGCATGAAATATCTCATAAAATTACAAAAATATGAGTAATCATTCATGACTTATTTACATGAAAACAAAATTACATATCCTTTATATCTAATCCATACACCAACGACCAAAAACACCTACAAACACTTTCATTCTTCAATTTTCTTCATCTAATTGATCTCTCTCAAGTTCTATCTTCAAGTTCTAAGTGTTCTTCATATATTCTACAAGTTCTAGTTACATAAAATCAAGAATACTTTCAAGTTTGCTAGCTCACTTCCAATCTTCTAAGGTGATCATCCAACCTCAAGAAATCTTTGTTTATTACAGTAGGTTATCATTCTAATACAAGGTAATAATCATATTCAAACTTTGGTTCAATTTCTATAACTATAACAATCTTATTTCAAGTGATGATCTTACTTGAACTTGTTTTCGTGTCATGATTCTGCTTCAAGAACTTCGAGCCATCCAAGGATCCGTTGAAGCTAGATCCATTTTTCTCTTTTCCAGTAGGTTTATCCAAGGAAATTAAGGTAGTAATGATGTTCATAACATCATTCGATTCATACGTATAAAGCTATCTTATTCGAAGGTTTAAACTTGTAATCACTAGAACATAGTTTAGTTAATTCTAAACTTGTTCGCAAACAAAAGTTAATCCTTCTAACTTGACTTTTAAAATCAACTAAACACATGTTCTATATCTATATGATATTCTAACTTAATGATTTAAAACCTGAAAACACGAAAAACACCGTAAAACCGGATTTACGCCGTCGTAGTAACACCGCGGGCTGTTTTGGGTTAGTTAATTAAAAACTATGATAAACTTTGATTTAAAAGTTGTTATTCTGAGAAAATTATTTTTATTATGAACATGAAACTATATCCAAAAATTATGGTTAAACTCAAAGTGGAAGTATGTTTTCTAAAATGGTCATCTAGACGTCGTTCTTTCGACTGAAATGACTACCTTTACAAAAATGACTTGTAACTTATTTTTCCGACTATAAACCTATACTTTTTCTGTTTAGATTCATAAAATAGAGTTCAATATGAAACCATAACAATTTGATTCACTCAAAATGGATTTAAAATGAAGAAGTTATGGGTAAAACAAGATTGGATAATTTTTCTCATTTTAGCTACGTGAAAATTGGTAACAATTCTATTCCAACCATAACTTAATCAACTTGTATTGTATATTATGTAATCTTGAGATACCATAGACACGTATACAATGTTTCGACCTATCATGTCGACACATCTATATATATTTCGGAACAACCATAGACACTCTATATGTGAATGTTGGAGTTAGCTATACAGGGTTGAGGTTGATTCCAAAATATATATAGTTTGAGTTGTGATCAATACTGAGATACGTATACACTGGGTCGTAGATTGATTCAAGATAATATTTATCGATTTATTTCTGTACATCTAATTGTGGACAACTAGTTGTAGGTTACTAACGAGGACAGCTGACTTAATAAACTTAAAACATCAAAATATATTAAAAGTGTTGTAAATATATTTTGAACATACTTTGATATATATGTATATATTGTTATAGGTTCGTGAATCAACCAGTGGCCAAGTCTTACTTCCCGACGAAGTAAAAATCTGTGAAAGTGAGTTATAGTCCCACTTTTAAAATCTAATATTTTTGGGATGAGAATACATGCAGGTTTTATAAATGATTTACAAAATAGACACAAGTACGTGAAACTACATTCTATGGTTGAATTATCGAAATCGAATATGCCCCTTTTTATTAAGTCTGGTAATCTAAGAATTAGGGAACAGACACCCTAATTGACGCGAATCCTAAAGATAGATCTATTGGGCCTAACAAACCCCATCCAAAGTACCAGATGCTTTAGTACTTCGAAATTTATATCATATCCGAAGGGTGTCCCGGAATGATGGGGATATTCTTATATATGCATCTTGTTAATGTCGGTTACCAGGTGTTCACCATATGAATGATTTTTATCTCTATGTATGGGATGTGTATTGAACTATGAAATCTTGTGGTCTATTATTATGATTTGATATATATAGGTTAAACCTATAACTCACCAACATTTTTGTTGACGTTTTAAGCATGTTTATTCTCAGGTGATTATTAAGAGCTTCCGCTGTCGCATACTTAAATAAGGACGAGATTTGGAGTCCATGTTTGTATGATATTGTGTAAAAACGGCATTCAAGAAACTTATTTTGTTGTAACATATTTGTATTGTAAACCATTATGTAATGGTCGTGTGTAAACATGATATTTTAGATTATCATTATTTGATAATCTACGTAAAGCTTTTTAAACCTTTATTGATGAAATAAAGGTTATGGTTTGTTTTAAAATGAATGCAGTCTTTGAAAAACTTCTCATATAGAGGTCAAAACCTCGCAACGAAATCAATTAACATGGAACGTTTTTAATCAATAAGAACGGGACATTTCAGTTGGTATCCGAGCGTTGGTCTTAGAGAACCAGAATTTTGCATTAGTGTGTCTTATCGAGTTTGTTAGGATGCATTAGTGAGTCTGGACTTCGACCGTGTTTACTTGAAAAATGATTGCTTAACAAATTTTGTTGGAAACTATATATTTTTAACATGTGAATATTATGTGATATATTAATCTCTTAACACGTTTGATATTATGTGATAGATGTCTACCTCTAGAACAAGCCCCATTGACTCACCTAATAATAATGAAGAGTCAAATGTAAATTGGAATGATTCGTGGACTGATTCACAAGTTCCCGAAGAGGAACCGGAAGAAGAGTCGGAACCGGAAGAAGAATCAGAACCGGAAGAAGAATCGGAACCGGATGAAGAAATAGAACCGGTGGGGGAAATAATAAAACGGTTAAGTAAAAGAAAATCCTCAACCAACCGACCAAGGTTAATTATGGTCAATGGTGTTTCCGCCAAGGAAGCAAAATATTGGGAGGATTGCCAATTCTCCGATGAATCGGATTCCGACGAGAATTCCGATGATGTTATAGAAATTACCCCAACTGAATTTAAAAAGGCAAAAGAAAATAATAAGGGAAAGGGCATAAAAATAGAGAAATCTAATTCCAACCCCGATGAACTTTATATGTATCGTCAACCCCCGAAGTCCTTAAGTTGTAACAATGACCCGGGAACCTCTAAACCACCAGGTTTTTCTAAACCAATGTGGAAAACGACGGTTCGTATTAGGGGAACATCATATATCCCTAGAAACTTGGCAAAACGAACCAAAATCGAAGAAGAATAAGCAAGCGAGTCGGAATAAGATAGTTGTATTCGTGTGGTGTAATATATGTAATATAGCGTGCTTATGCTTTATGATATATGTAAAAATTGCTTGTATTAATAAGTATTTTTTTTATGAATCTAACTCTTGTCTATTTTACAGTATAAAAACACAAAATGGATAGACAACCCAATATTTTAAGAGACCTACCCGGAGACATGATTGATGAAATCTTGTCTAGAGTCGGTCAGAATTCTTCGGCACAACTATTTAAGGCGAGATCAGTTTGTAAGACATTCGAAGAACGTTCCAAGAATGCCTTGGTTTATAAAAGGCTTTCGTTGGAAAGATGGGGGATATCACATTGGGAAATCCATAAGTTACGATGTGTTTACTTTGACGCATATATTGCGGGGAACCCAAATGCTATTTTACGCAATGGGTTAAGAAATTATTTTGACTCAATATATCCGAATATTGGACTTCGTGATTTAGAAAAAGCGGCTAACATGCAACATAAAGAAGCATGTTATGCTTACGGATTAGTAATGTTCGCTTCTCACCAAAGTGAGAACAAGAACATCGGGCTACAACTATTAAACAAAACGTTTCCACAAGTGACGGAGTCGGTAATTGGGGTAAGAAATGAGGTTTTTAGATTGTTACGGGACTGTTGGACATTACGTAACCCTCGTCCCTTTGACGACGTTACAACACGCTGTCTTATCAACGGCCATAACGGTTATGTTGCACAAGACCAAGGATGGGAAGTAGTCTTAGTAAAACCAGAATGCATGACTTGTTTCTGGACGTATGAATTACGTGTCTTTATTGCCTTTGCTGAACGACTTGTGTACTAGCTAGAATTATCTTCACAACTATCTTGTATCAAAGTTATTGTGTGCTATATTTCATGCTTTATGTAAAATAAGCGGTATTGTAAGTTTGTAAAATATTGTATAAAAGTTTGAACGCGAAATATTATTATAATCAGTTTTTCATATAGAATTGTAGTAGTTGAATTGTATATTAGCTACTAAGTATGAACTTAACGGGTAGGTACTACCCGAATTTAAACTTATAAAACGCTAATATGAAGAAAAAGCTTTTATAAATGAGTTCATATTATGATACGAAATACTATTAACTACTCTTAATATTCTGTATGATTAACTTGTTCCATTTGACTATTTTGAAGGAAATGGCACCGACTACTCGACACACCGTGAATATGAATGAAGAGGAATTCCGTACTTTTCTAGCTTCAAACATAGCTGCAGTACAGGCTGCGCTACATACCAACAATCACCTTGGACCTAGCAGTACAGGAAATCGTGTAGGATGCACCTACAAAGAATTCACTGCCTGCAAACCTTTGGAATTTGATGGAACCGAAGGACCGATCGGATTGAAACGGTGGACCGAGAAGGTCGAATCAGTGTTTGCCATAAGTAAGTGTACTGAAGAGGACAAAGTGAAGTACGCTACGCATACCTTCACAGGTTCTGCGTTAACATGGTGGAATACCTATCTAGAGCAAGTGGGACAAGACGATGCGTACGCACTACCATGGTCAGCATTCAAGCACTTGATGAACGAGAAGTACCGTCCCAGAACCGAGGTCAATAAGCTCAAGACAGAACTTAGAGGGTTACGAACCCAAGGATTTGATATTACCACGTACGAAAGACGATTCACAGAATTGTGCCTATTGTGTCCGGGAGCATTTGAAGATGAGGAAGAGAAGATCGACGCGTTTGTGAAAGGATTACCGGAAAGAATCCAAGAAGATATAAGTTCACACGAGCCCGCCTCCATACAACAGGCATGTAGAATGGCTCACAAACTAGTGAACCAAATTGAAGAAAGAATTAAAGAACAGACTGCTGAAGAGGCCAATGTGAAGCAAGTCAAAAGAAAGTGGGAGGAAAACGGTGATAAGAATCACCAATACAACAACAACAGCAATTACAACAATAATCGCAACAATTATCCCAACAATCGCAACATCAATCGCAACTACAACAAACGGCCCAACAACAACAACAACAACAACAACAACAACAACAACAACAACAACAACAACAATAGCAACTTCAACAATCATCCCAACAACAATAATAACCGCAACAACAACAACAATCAGAAGCAGCTATGCCAAAGGTGTGAAAAGTATCACTCGGGGTTCTGCACCAAATTTTGCAACAAGTGTAAAAGAAATGGTCATAGCGCGGCGAAGTGTGAGGTCTACGGACCAGGGGTTAATAGAACGAAAGGAACAAATGGTGTCGGAACGAGTAATGGCGGAGCAAGTAGTGTCGGAGCAAGTTATGCCAATGTAGTTTGTTATAAATGTGGAAAACCGGGCCACATTATTAGAAATTGCCCGAACCAGGAGAACACGAATGGACAAGGCCGCGGAAGAGTTTTCAATATTAATGCGGCAGAGGCACAGGAAGACCCGGAGCTTGTTACGGGTACGTTTCTTATTGACAATAAATCTGCTTACGTTTTATTTGATTCGGGTGCGGATAGAAGCTATATGAGTAGAGATTTTTGTGCTAAATTAAGTTGTCCATTGACGCCTTTGGATAGTAAATTTTTACTCGAATTAGCAAATGGTAAATTAATTTCAGCAGATAATATATGTCGGAATCGAGAAATTAAACTGGTTAGCGAAACATTTAAGATTGATTTGATACCAGTAGAGTTAGGGAGTTTTGATGTGATAATCGGTATGGACTGGTTGAAAGAAGTGAAAGCAGAGATCGTTTGTTACAAAAATGCAATTAGCATTATACGAGAAAAAGGAAAACCCTTAATGGTGTACGGAGAAAAGGGCAACACGAAGCTACATCTTATTAGTAATTTGAAGGCACAAAAACTAATAAGAAAAGGTTGCTATGCTGTTCTAGCACACGTCGAGAAAGTACAAACTGAAGAAAAGAGCATCAATGATGTTCCCGTCGCAAAAGAATTTCCCGATGTATTTCCGAAAGAATTACCGGGATTACCCCCACATCGATCCGTTGAATTTCAAATAGATCTTGTACCAGGAGCTGCACCAATAGCTCGTGCTCCTTACAGACTAGCACCTAGCGAGATGAAAGAACTGCAAAGCCAATTACAAGAATTTTAGAGCGTGGTTTCATTCGACCAAGCACATCACCGTGGGGAGCTCCTGTTTTGTTTGTCAAGAAGAAAGATGGTACATTCAGGTTGTGTATCGACTACCGAGAGTTGAACAAACTTACCATCAAGAACCGCTACCCACTACCGAGAATCGATGACTTATTTGATCAACTACAAGGTTCGTCTGTTTATTCAAAGATTGACTTACGTTCCGGGTATCATCAAATGCGGGTGAAAGAAGATGATATTCCAAAGACTGCTTTCAGAACACGTTACGGTCATTACGAGTTTATGGTCATGCCATTTGGTTTAACTAATGCACCAGCTGTGTTCATGGACCTTATGAACCGAGTGTGTGGACCATACCTTGACAAGTTTGTCATTGTTTTCATTGATGACATACTTATTTACTCAAAGAATGACCAAGAACACGGTGAACATTTGAGAAAGGTGTTAGAAGTATTGAGGAAGGAAGAATTATACGCTAAGTTTTCAAAGTGTGCATTTTGGTTGGAAGAAGTTCAATTCCTCGGTCACATAGTGAACAAAGAAGGTATTAAGGTGGATTCGGCAAAGATAGACACTGTTGAAAAGTGGGAAATCCCGAAAACTCCGAAACACATACGCCAGTTTTTAGGACTAGCTGGTTACTACAGAAGGTTCATCCAAGACTTTTCCAGAATAGCAAAACCCTTGACTGCATTAACGCATAAAGGGAAGAAATTTGAATGGAATGATGAACAAGAGAAAGCGTTTCAGTTATTGAAGAAAAAGCTAACTACGGCACCTATATTGTCATTGCCTGAAGGGAATGATGACTTTGTGATTTATTGTGACGCATCAAAGCAAGGTCTCGGTTGTGTATTAATGCAACGAACGAAGGTGATTGCTTATGCGTCTAGACAATTGAAGATTCACGAAAAAAATTATACGACGCATGTTTTGGAATTAGGCGCGGTTGTTTTTGCATTAAAGACTTGGAGGCACTACTTATATGGGGTCAAAAGTATTATATATACCGACCACAAAAGTCTTCAACACATATTTAATCAGAAACAACTGAATATGAGGCAGCGTAGGTGGATTGAATTATTGAATGATTACGACTTTGAGATTCGTTACCACCCGGGGAAGGCAAATGTGGTAGCCGATGCCTTGAGCAGGAAGGACAGAGAACCCGTTCGAGTAAAATCTATGAATATAATGATTCATAATAACCTTACTACTCAAATAAAGGAGGCGCAACAAGGAGTTTTAAAAGAGGGAAATTTAAAGGATGAAATACCCAAAGGATCGGAGAAGCATCTTAATATTCAGGAAGACGGAACCCGGTATAGGGCTGAAAGGATTTGGGTACCAAAATTTGGAGATATGAGAGAAATGGTACTTAGAGAAGCTCATAAAACCAGATACTCAATACATCCTGGAACGGGGAAGATGTACAAGGATCTCAAGAAACATTTTTGGTGGCCGGGTATGAAAGCCGATGTTGCTAAATACGTAGGAGAATGTTTGACGTGTTCTAAGGTCAAAGCTGAACATCAGAAACCATCAGGTCTACTTCAACAAGCCGAAATCCCGGAATGGAAATGGGAAAACATTACCATGGATTTCATCACTAAATTGCCAAGGACTGCAAGTGGTTTTGATACTATTTGGGTAATAGTTGATCGTCTCACCAAATCAGCACACTTCCTGCCAATAAGAGAAGATGACAAGATGGAGAAGTTGGCACGACTGTATTTGAAGGAAGTCATCTCCAGACATGGAATACCAATCTCTATTATCTCTGATAGGGATGGCAGATTTATTTCAAGATTCTGGCAGACATTACAGCAAGCATTAGGAACTCGTCTAGACATGAGTACTGCCTATCATCCACAAACTGATGGGCAGAGCGAAAGGACGATACAAACGCTTGAAGACATGCTACGAGCATGTGTTATTGATTTCGGAAATAGTTGGGATCGACATCTACCATTAGCAGAATTTTCCTACAACAACAGCTACCATTCAAGCATTGAGATGGCGCCGTTTGAAGCACTTTATGGTAGAAAGTGCAGGTCTCCGATTTGTTGGAGTGAAGTGGGGGATAGACAAATTACGGGTCCGGAGATTATACAAGAAACTACCGAGAAGATCATCCAAATTCAACAACGGTTGAAAACCGCCCAAAGTCGACAAAAGAGCTACGCTGACATTAAAAGAAAAGATATAGAATTTGAAATTGGAGAGATGGTCATGCTTAAAGTTGCACCTTGGAAAGGCGTTGTTCGATTTGGTAAACGAGGGAAATTAAATCCAAGGTATATTGGACCATTCAAGATTATTGATCGTGTCGGACCAGTAGCTTACCGACTTAAGTTACCTCAACAACTCGCGGCTGTACATAACACTTTCCACGTCTCGAATTTGAAGAAATGTTTTGCTAAAGAATATCTCACTATTCCGTTAGATGAAATCCAAATCAACGAAAAACTTCAATTCATCGAAGAACCCGTCGAAATAATGGATCGTGAGGTTAAAAGACTTAAGCAAAACAAGATACCAATTGTTAAGGTTCGATGGAATGCTCGTAGAGGACCCGAGTTCACCTGGGAGCGTGAAGATCAGATGAAGAAGAAATACCCGCATCTATTTCCAGAAGATTCGTCAACACCTTCAACAGCTTAAAATTTCGGGACGAAATTTATTTAACGGGTAGGTACTGTAGTGACCCGAACTTTTCCATGTTTATATATATTAATTGAGATTGATATTTACATGATTAAATGTTTCCAACATGTTAAGCAATCAAACTTGTTAAGACTTGATTAATTGAAATATGTTTCATATAGACAATTGACCACCCAAGTTGACCGGTGATTCACGAACGTTAAAACTTGTAAAAACTATATGATGACATATATATGGATATATATATATAGTTAACATGATACTATGATAAGTAAACATATCATTAAGTATATTAACAATGAACTACATATGTAAAAACAAGACTACTAACTTAATGATTTTTAAACGAGACATATATGTAACGATTATCGTTGTAAAGACATTTAATGTATATATATCATATTAAGAGATATTCATACATGATAATATCATGATAATATAATAATTTAAAATCTCATTTGATATTATAAACATTGGGTTAACAACATTTAACAAGACCGTTAACCTAAAGGTTTAAAAACAACACTTACATGTAACGACTAACGATGACTTAACGACTCAGTTAAAATGTATATACATGTAGTGTTTTAATATGTATTTATACACTTTTGAAAGACTTCAATACACTTATCAAAATACTTCTACTTAACAAAAATGCTTACAATTACATCCTCGTTCAGTTTCATCAACAATTCTACTCGTATGCACCCGTATTCGTACTCGTACAATACACAGCTTTTAGATGTATGTACTATTGGTATATACACTCCAATGATCAGCTCTTAGCAGCCCATGTGAGTCACCTAACACATGTGGGAACCATCATTTGGCAACTAGCATGAAATATCTCATAAAATTACAAAAATATGAGTAATCATTCATGACTTATTTACATGAAAACAAAATTACATATCCTTTATATCTAATCCATACACCAACGACCAAAAACACCTACAAACACTTTCATTCTTCAATTTTCTTCATCTAATTGATCTCTCTCAAGTTCTATCTTCAAGTTCTAAGTGTTCTTCATATATTCTACAAGTTCTAGTTACATAAAATCAAGAATACTTTCAAGTTTGCTAGCTCACTTCCAATCTTCTAAGGTGATCATCCAACCTCAAGAAATCTTTGTTTCTTACAGTAGGTTATCATTCTAATACAAGGTAATAATCATATTCAAACTTTGGTTCAATTTCTATAACTATAACAATCTTATTTCAAGTGATGATCTTACTTGAACTTGTTTTCGTGTCATGATTCTGCTTCAAGAACTTCGAGCCATCCAAGGATCCGTTGAAGCTAGATCCATTTTTCACTTTTACAGTAGGTTTATCCAAGGAAATTAAGGTAGTAATGATGTTCATAACATCATTCGATTCATACGTATAAAGCTATCTTATTCGAAGGTTTAAACTTGCAATCACTAGAACATAGTTTAGTTAATTCTAAACTTGTTCGCAAACAAAAGTTAATCCTTCTAACTTGACTTTTAAAATCAACTAAACACATGTTCTATATCTATATGATATGCTAACTTAATGATTTAAAACCTGAAAACACGAAAAACACCGTAAAACCGGATTTACGCCGTCGTAGTAACACCGCGGGCTGTTTTGGGTTAGTTAATTAAAAACTATGATAAACTTTGATTTAAAAGTTGTTATTCTGAGAAAATGATTTTTATTATGAACATGAAACTATATCCAAAAATTATGGTTAAACTCAAAGTGGAAGTATGTTTTCTAAAATGGTCATCTAGACGTCATTCTTTCGACTGAAATGACTACCTTTACAAAAATGACTTGTAACTTATTTTTCCGACTATAAACCTATACTTTTTCTGTTTAGATTCATAAAATAGAGTTCAATATGAAACCATAGCAATTTGATTCACTCAAAATGGATTTAAAATGAAGAAGTTATGGGTAAAACAAGATTGGATAATTTTTCTCATTTTAGCTACGTGAAAATTGGTAACAATTCTATTCCAACCATAACTTAATCAACTTGTATTGTATATTATGTAATCTTGAGATACCATAGACACGTATACAATGTTTCGACCTATCATGTCGACACATCTATATATATTTCGGAACAACCATAGACACTCTATATGTGAATGTTGGAGTTAGCTATACAGGGTTGAGGTTGATTCCAAAATATATATAGTTTGAGTTGTGATCAATACTAAGATACGTATACACTGGGTCGTGGATTGATTCAAGATAATATTTATCGATTTATTTCTGTACATCTAATTGTGGACAACTAGTTGTAGGTTACTAACGAGGACAGCTGACTTAATAAACTTAAAACATCAAAATATATTAAAAGTGTTGTAAATATATTTTGAACATACTTTGATATATATGTATATATTGTTATAGGTTCGTGAATCAACCAGTGGCCAAGTCTTACTTCCCGACGAAGTAAAAATCTGTGAAAGTGAGTTATAGTCCCACTTTTAAAATCTAATATTTTTGGGATGAGAATACATGCAGGTTTTATAAATGATTTACAAAATAGACACAAGTACGTGAAACTACATTCTATGGTTGAATTATCGAAATCGAATATGCCCCTTTTTATTAAGTCTGGTAATCTAAGAATTCGGGAACAGACACCCTAATTGACGCGAATCCTAAAGATAGATCTATTGGGCCTAACAAACCCCATCCAAAGTACCGGATGCTTTAGTACTTCGAAATTTATATCATATCCGAAGGGTGTCCTGGAATGATGGGGATATTCTTATATATGCATCTTGTTAATGTCGGTTACCAGGTGTTCACCATATGAATGATTTTTATCTCTATGTATGGGATGTCTATTGAAATATTAAATCTTGTGGTCTATTATTATGATTTGATATATATAGGTTAAACCTATAACTCACCAACATTTTTGTTGACGTTTTAAGCATGTTTATTCTCAGGTGATTATTAAGAGCTTCCGCTGTCGCATACTTAAATAAGGACGAGATTTGGAGTCCATGTTTGTATGATATTGTGTAAAAACTGCATTCAAGAAACTTATTTTGTTGTAACATATTTGTATTGTAAACCATTATGTAATGGTCGTGTGTAAACAGGATATTTTAGATTATCATTATTTGATAATCTACGTAAAGCTTTTTAAACCTTTATTGATGAAATAAAGGTTATGGTTTGTTTTAAAATGAATGCAGTCTTTGAAAAACGTCTCATATAGAGGTCAAAACCTCGCAACGAAATCAATTAACATGGAACGTTTTTAATCAATAAGAACGGGACATTTCAATTGTCATTTCAATGGTGTTCTCAATGAGTTGAAAAGGTGCAAGATCATAAAAGTAAATGCTAAAGTCAACATGAAGTTTCTCAAAAAGCTCAATGCTGATTGGCTTCCTTATGGAACCATTGTTCGATCTACTAAAGAGATTGACATGTTGACTATTCATGAACTTGTTGGAGTTCTTATGCATTACCAACCTGAAGTGTCTAAACTTCAAGAAGGAAGGAAAGAGTCTTCTCCGGGCGATCCACTTGCTCTAATTGCCAAAATGAAGAGCAAATCGTTGACGTCTTCCAAAAGCTTGTCCAAGAAAGTGCTTGTAGAAGAATCAACTGATTCAGAAGATTTGAATCTTTATGATGTTGATGATTCTCACCTTGAATTAGTCAAGATGGCAGCCATGTTCACAAAAGCCTTGAACAAACACAAGTTTAAAGGCAAATCAAGCAATCAACGCAAAAACTCGTCATCTTCCTCGTAATACAAGAAAGCTGATCAATCTAAACAATAACGTGCTGATGATTCCAAGAAGGAAGATTCAATTTGTTTCAATTGTGGCAAAGCTGGTCATTACTCTCGTGAGTGCAAGATGCCTAAGAAGAAGGACGCAGCTTACTACAAGAAGAAAATGTTGATCGCTAAGATTGTGGAAACTGGGGGAGAGCTAAAACCGGTTGATGATACTTGGTTTAACTGGACTGACGATTCAGATTCAGAGGTGGAACATGCAAATGTTTGCAAGGTGACAAAGCTCATCAAAGCTAAGGAAGCAATGGAGAATTCTGACTCAACATCCGATGATGATGAGGTACAATCAACTGAAATCTCACCTGATTTTATAAAAATGCAAAATGACTTGATGAAGAATCTGGTCTCAATGTCAAAAGAAGTCAAAGGCTTAAAATCTGAAAACAAGGTTTTAAAAGATAAAATCAAAATGAATGAGACCAGACCTTCCTCATCCAAATTGCAAACGGATGTGCAACAATTGACTCTCCAACTCAACTCTACGAAAACTGAGTTGGAAGATCTAAAAAAGACAATTCATCCAATTAAAGTTGAAAGAACTGATTATCGTTTAAAATCGGAACGACTTGCAGAAAAAGTTCAATTTTTAGAAAAAGATCTTTCTGATTTGAAAAACCAACATGAACCCACACTTTCAAAACTAAACAAGAAAATCGTTCAATTGGAAAACACCATAATTGAAAAGAACACTGAAATTTCTTTATTGTCAAAAGAATCTTTTCAAATGAAAGCTCAACTTGCTCGATATGAGGAAAAACTCTATCGAACAGAGCAATCCAAAGCTATCATGGATATGGAACTTTCAAAACAAATGATTTTCATGAATATACCAAAAACGATTCATGGTGAAAAGTGGGGGTTGGGTTATGAAGATCCGAAAATTTTGGAAGATGCTTCCAAAAAGATTCCAGGATTATATCATTCTGATTATTTTCATGCCTGTTTACCATCGCATTTTGTACATGCTTCTGATGCTGATTTTGATGATATTATTGTAAATCATAAATCTAGGAAATACCATCAAATTAGCTTAATGTATGAAAAAATCAATGCTAAGATAGGTAAATCGAATCCTGATTTCTTGAAAAATCTTGTTGAAACTGAAAAGAACATGCAACGTGAAGATTATGTGCCTAAGCGTAGACTGGTTTATATCCCAACACTCATGCTAGAGAAATACATATTAATGCTTGAGAATGAAGTGTTTAACAAACCTAGTTCTAGCATTACTGCAATGGATGAGGTGTTTGATGAACCAATTTTTGATGTGAAACCAATTCTACCAACTCTACCTGCATGTTCAGATGATGTTTTTCGTGAAGACCTAGCACATGAACTAACTGTCTTCTTTGAGACAGATTCTCTAGGTAAAAATTCTTTAGATGAAAAAGTAGAACCTCAGGATGAACCGAACATTGAACCTTTGATAGATTTTGAAAGTCAACTTGATCCTTTGCATGATTATTACTTGCATTTGCCTGCTGTACATAATTTGAATCGTATAGTAGCTCAACTTGAACATGAGAATATTGACTTGCAACTTAAGTGCCAATCATTAGAACAAATGCTTGCTTTGTGTGATAAATTGCCTTCACTGCCTAAGAAAGAATGTACTTATGCTTTTAAGGAGGGTGAAGTGATAGTTTCTGCTGAAGAATTATGTCTTGAGATTAAAAGCTTAAAACAAAAGATAATTCAAATGAAACAGGCTAACACACTTAAGCAAACGTCTAATGTTGCAACCAATGTGCTTGAACGTACTGGTGGGATTACTAAGAAGGGGAAGGGAACAACAACATCTAAGGATATAAAACCCATTACTATTCTTAAAAATCCTCTATGTTCTCAATTTGACAATCATGGTTCGAAAGTTGTTTCTACAACTCAGTATATTGTTAAAAAGGTTCATTCTCCAAATGGTTCTGTGTTAACTGAAAAGATTCCTATGATTCCTATGATAAAAACTTCAAAAGCGAGTCTTTTAAAGAAATCAGTTAAGTCCATAACACACAAGTTCTAAACCTGATTTAAGTGAGTATGATGCAAAAGAACGTTCAATCAAATTGGAAATTCTGCAAAATCAGTCATCTCATGTGTCAACTAAAAAGCTTGGACGTCTAACTAACAAAGGTGTTTTTCGTGTCACAGGTCATAATCCAAACTTGAATTACAAATCTGTATGGGTTCCTAAGTCCACGACTAAGAAAGTAGCAACCAAACCAAAGCAATCTGCTAGTCGGCCTAGGAAATCATCTCATGTTTTTCAATTTTCGTCTGTGAACAAAACATCTACTTGGAATAAATTGTGTGTTAAGACTTCTGATAACGATGTAAAGATTGATATTGCGTATGATGCTTCATGTAATGTGGTTTTAAATGATGCTTTATTGTCTAAACTGCATGATGCTTTACGTGATTATTTCATCATTGATCCAAAGTTTGTTGTTAATCAAAAGTTTATTGCTGGTACTAACCGAAAAGGACCCAAGAAACTTTGGGTACCTAAACTCTAGGGAATTCACATTTACAGGGTTTCGACGTCTATGTTTGGTATATCGATTCAAGTTGTTCTCGACACATGACGGGCGATAAATCCTTGCTTGTCAACTTCATTGACAAATTCCTAGGAATGGTTACATTCGAAAACGATGAGATTGCAGCAATAACGGGTTACGGAGATTTTGTGCAAAATGGCATAACAATCAAACGGGTTTCATATGTTGAGGGTTTGGGGTGCAGTTTATTTAATGTGAGCCAATTCTGTGATGGAGATCTCAAAGTTTTGTTTGAACATCGACAATGCTCGGTGCAATCCACCGAAGGGAATGATCTTCATGTTGGTAAACGTTGTGCTTCACAATATACTATTAATCGCAATGATGCACCATCACATGCAACCGTATGTTTGGCCACTCGTTCTACCAAAGAAAATTCATGGTTATGGCATCATCGGATGTCACACCTGAATTACAAGGGTATCAATCGATTAGTCTCTAAAGATTTAGTTGATGGTATTCCAACCTTTCAATATGATAAGCATCATGTGTGTCCATCATGTGCGATGGGTAAGCTGAAACGGACTAATCATCCGCTTAAGCAAAACCCCAGTACTTCATCGTCTTTGCAATTATTGCATATGGACTTATGTGGACCCATGCGTGTTTCTAGCCTCGGTGGAAAGAAACATGTGCTTTTCATTGTTGATGACTATACCCAGTTTACATGGATTTTTCTTTTGCGAACTAAGTCAGAAACCCCCGCCATTATCATTGAATTCATTAAAAAGATTCAACGCTCTTTTAACAAACATGTTAAGAGCATCAGAACTGATAATGGGAAGGAATTTAAGAATGACCCGCTTGATAGTTATTTGAAAGACCAAGGCATTGAACATCAGTTCTCTGCTGCTCGGACCCCCCAACAAAATGGAGTAGTCGAACGACGTAATCGTACGTTGTGCGAAGCAGCACGAACGATGCTTGCATACTCCAAATTACCTTCAAAAATGTGGGGGGAGGCCATTTCAACTGCATGCTATACCCAAAATCGTTGTATTGTAAACAAACGTTTTGATAAAACTCCATATGAGTTATTATATGGTAGACGCCCGAATGTCAAATATTTCCGTGTTTTTGGTTGTATATGCTATGTGCTTAACGATTTTGACAGCCCCGGAAAGTTTGATCCTCATGGCGATCAGGCCATATTTCGAACAAAGTTGCTTATCGTGTTTATCATAAGCGGACAAAGATGATTAAAGAGAGCATTAACGTCAAGTTCGATGAATTTTCGGGAATGGCTTTTGAACAACTCAGTTCAAAACCCAATCCTAACCTGGCTACTACTTCTTCCGCGCAAAACTCAATTTTCTCGAAGAAGGGTGTTCCTACGGTTACATCAGAGGAACTGGATATCTTGTTTGATAGTCTTTATACTCCTCAACGGGATTCAAATGTTCAAACCGTACCGGTTACACCATCACAGTCAACTACTGTGGAGACTCTTCAAAGTCTTTTTGATGAAGATTCAACACCAACTGATTCACCTGTTGCTTCTTCATCCTCCCTCCAACCTCCTGTTATTGATAATCTTGAACAAGATCAAGATTCATCATTTGATACAACTCCAGCTGTTTCTCCAGATACTCTATTGAATCCATTAGATACTGTTACATCAGATCAAGCAGATCAAGGCTCAATGTCAACAACGGTTGATGTTCCGATGGATACAATTGATGTACAATCTCTTCCACACACCCGATGGACTAAAAGTCATCCAATAGATCTTATTATTGGTGACGCATCTGCTCCAGTTTCAACTCGAAGGGCTACTCAGAATATATGTCTATTCACAGCCTTTCTTAGTAAGATTGAACCAACAACGGTTGCTCAAGCTTTACTAGATCCATACTGGGTAGTTGCAATGCAAGACGAGATCAATCAATTTGAACGATTGAAAGTATGGCGATTAGTTCCAAGACCAACGGGTCAACGACCAATAGGGGTTAAGTGGATTTTCAAGAACAAGAAGGATTCTGATGGAATTGTGGTTTGAAATAAGGCACGTCTTGTGGCCAAAGGATATCGACAACAAGAGGGCATTGATTATGATGAAACGTTTGCTCCGGTTGCTAGGATTGAGGCAATTCGTCTTTTCCTTGCATTTGCTTCTCATATGAAGTTCACGGTGTTTCAAATGGATGTCAAAACTGCTTTTCTGAATGGTTATCTTCAAGAGGAAGTCTATGTTGATCAACCAGAAGGCTTTGTCGATCTCATTCATCCAAACCACGTTTACTACTTGGAGAAAGCTTTATACGGTCTGAAGCAAGCACCGCGTGCATGGTACGAGACCTTAACAAAGTATTTGCTGGACAATGGCTTCTCTCGTGGAACGATTGATACAACGATATTCATCCGTAAAAACCACGGTCACATTCTCTTGGTTCAAATTTACGTTGATGATATTATTTTTAGTTCCACGTCCCCGGCCTTATGCAAAGAATTTGGTGACCTTATGGCCAGCAAATTCGAAATGAGCATACTTGACCAGTTAACTTTCTTCTTGGGGTTACAAGTAAAACAATTACCAAATGGGATTTTTATCAGTCAAACAAAGTATATCAATGATATGCTAAAACGTTTTAAAATGACTGCTTTAAAACCAATGACAACCCCAATGAGGACTTTACTGGATGCTGATACTAATGGGGAACCCTTTGATATTACGCTTTATCGTAGCATGGTTGGTTCTTTAATGTATCTGACTGCGAGTCGACCAGACATTACACTTGCCGTAACTGTCTGTGCCCGCTTTCAGTTCAACCCTAAGAAATCTCACTCCAAAGCGGTTGTTAGGATTTTTCAATACCTTAACGGTACACCTAACCTTGGGATCTGGTATCCTCATGGATCCGATTTCAATCTCACTGCTTATACTGATGCGGATCATGGTGGTTGCCATGTTGATAGAAAGAGCACATCTGGATCAATTCAGATGTTGGGGAATAGACTAGTTGGTTGGTCATCCAAAAAGCAGAACTGTGTGTCTTTATCAACAGCTGAGTCTGAGTACATTACTGCTGCTCACTGTTGTTCACAAGTTTTGTGGATGCAAACTCAACTCTTGGACTATGGCTTTAAGATTTCTAAGACCCCGATCTATTGTGATTCACAAAGTGCTATTGCAATAACAAGCAACCCGGTTCAGCATTCTAAAACTAAACACATAGATATTCGTTATCATTTCATTAAGGACCATGTAGAGAAAGGGGATATAGAGTTATACTTTGTGCCTACTAAAGTGCAATTAGCTGACATGTTCACTAAACCTTTAGATGAACTTAGGCTAAATTTCTTGATCAAAGAGATTGGCATGGTAGAGTATAGTGCTTGATATTCCTTAGATCTGTTGGAACTTATTTTTGGGATCTTGTGTTTAGGGGGAGTAGATACTTTCTAGGGGGAGCAACTAAGTTTCAGTGCTTTAGATAATTTTTCTTTAAGGGACTGCCTTTAGATTAATGATAACTTCCTAGATATATTTGTTCAATGATTACGCAAGGGGGAGGTAACTCATTGATATCCTATTTCAAGGGAGAGTTAATTCATTTTCTTGGGAATATAATCAAAATGCTGATTTACTTTCTTGTATATCACATTTTGAGGGGGAGAAAAAGAGAGAAAATGAGAAAATAATTCAAAAATATTGTTTTTCAAAAGTGAATTCAAAATTTCTTTGTTTTTATCTGAAATAATTCACTATGGCTTGTATACATCTCAGTATGCAACCCGTGTCAACAATTGGTATCACTGAAGATTTGTACTTTGTATAAAATTCAAAGTTCTTTTAAGTACAAATCTTATTTTGAAAAATTCATAAAAATTGGAAAAGATAAAATCCAAAAATATTTAAATTTTACTGAATAAATGCTATTTTTAGTATTTTACCGAGTCTTACAACCAACAGTACAGATTCGGTAAGTTCAAAGTTTTTAGAAATTGTCTCAGAATTGTTTTTCATGAAAAGATTGAAATGGATTTCAAGAGGAAAAATCAATTTGTCAAAATTTGGAGTTAAATTGTTAAAGTTTTGAAAAATTGGACTGTATTCAGTATTTTAGGCCCATTCTGTAAAGCCCATTCGGTATTTTACTTTCGGTATCTATAAAAGGAGAGTCAAAGTCAAATATTACTCTCTTACTGTTATTAATTACCTACCGAGTCTGTTGATTATACCGAATCTGCCTAATTCTACCGAGTCCATCATTCTGTTTCTTCAAATTCTTGGTAATTGTTCATTTTAATCAATGTTTAAGATATATAATTGTAGATCTGAGATAATTAAGTTTTTATCAACCAGAAAAGATCAAAATAACTAGATTATGACCTTTAATTTTTGAAATCTTGTTGATTATATCGAGTCTGAGTCGATTTCAATTAATCTTTGATTAAACTCAATTGATTTGAAAAATCAACATGAAATCTTGTCTAATCTGAGTTAAATTAACTGATCTATCATTTGACCAAGTCTGATTACGTGTTTAATTGCTTATTTGATGAATTCTGTATCTACCGAATGTGTTCTTATCCTGATACCGAGTTTGTTCATACAATTAACATGTTAATATACTTGTAATTGAATGGTTAATTGATCATGGTTGTGATATTACTTGATATATGATAGAATATGCATGTTTGAGTGACTTTCTGTTAATTGTTGAAGATACCGAATCTGGTTTTCTTTCTTGATACCGAGTCTGAAATTTGGTACCTTGAAATTTTCTGATTTTTATCTTCAAACACTTAACATGTTTATTCTATATCTTTCTGATATGAAAACTCAAGCTTATTTGGTTACAGAATCTAAAGTTTTCATAACTACCGAATCTGCTTGAAATGTGTTTAAAAATTGACTAAGTGTTGTTCTGAGTCCTTGTGTTATATAATTGACTTTGCATGATGATTTTGTACTAAGATGAATATCATATGAATGTCATGGTTGTCAATTATTTGTTCATATTTGAGAATAAAAGACTTTTATATTTTTGAAAAACCATAAAAATCTTAAAATTTAAAAATATAAAAAGGATTTCAAAGGCAAATAAGAATAGAGATATATGCTTTTTGTTAAATATCTTGTGGTCTTCTATTTCTTATTTATACAGCTAAATGGCGAACAATCACTTCATCAACTCTGAAACCAGTATACCCTGCAACTACTGGATAGCAATTCTAGAGAGGCACACACTGTGGCCTGCTCTCAATACTACTGTCAGTGTAGCTGTAATAGATCTGGAGTTACTTAACAGAACAATTAGGTTTGTGGAAGCTACACAACCTACTACTGAAAATTCAGAGGGAACACAAGTTCGTTTTGAATTTTAACTAATTGGAGTTCAAGGGAGGAGGAGTTTCACTAAAGCTGATTTCAGGAGGGTCTTCAGACTTCCTCTTGTACAGAATGCTCCTGCTTTTCCTGCTACTCAGCAAATGATGACTTCTGTCTTTGATCTTGGTTATGTTGGAGCTACCAACGTTCCACTAGCTAAGTTTCAGAAGAAATATCTGCACTCAAGGTGGTATGTGATCTTCTCAATCATCAACAGATGCTTGTTGATGACAAGGAGTGGATCTGATATCTTGACTGTGCCAATGCTGAAAGTATTATACTCTTTCATAAGAGTAGAGGCTCCTGACTATGCTGAGCTTTTATGGGATCTGGTTCAAGCTCAAGTTGATAAGCCAAGGGGTTCATACATCCCTTGCGAAAGGTTTTTCTGTATATTTATCCATGATGCTATAAATGCTTGCAGAAATGCAAATATATTTGTACCAGGTACACATGGATTACAAATGAAAAGGTTTGGAGAGCTGAAGATGAACACCCCTATGGTGTCTGATAATCAATTTACTGCGCCAATTCCAAATTGGCTAGTGAGGCTAGCTGAACCCCAAGACGCTCGTATGCGTTCTTATTTTCAGGCTGTAGGAATACCTCTTCCGAACCCGGTACAACAAGAACAAGTTGAACCTGCTGTGGTTCCAGCCCCAGAGGTTGTAGAGGAACCTGTAGTTCAACCACCCGGGCCAGCTAATCCTCCACTTAGGGTGAACCTCAAACGATCTAGGGTAGCATACCAAGCTCAACCCGTGAGGATCAGGGAACCTAGTCCAACTAGGATTGAACCAACCCTTTCCACAACACCCGAAGTAAGCAGTGACACTTCAGCAACAGCATCTGAATCATCTCCTGAACATTCTCCTAAGAGAACTCGATACATGCCTGATGAGATGATTCAGACTCCGCCAACCCAACGAGTAACTAGATCTAGGACTTCGACACCCATCGTCCGCCAAACAGTTACTCTAACCATTGGTGATACGGACCAAGACCAAGAGCCAATTAGGTCACCCTCACCTATCTCCGTATCACATCCAAGAATAACAGTAAGCCCTACGCTAAATGAAGCGCAAGCTTCGGTAGGCAAGAGATCTAAATGCACGGATGGTAAAAAGACCACTAAGCCCATCCAATCTAAACAGGACTTAATAATAAATCCTACAAAGCAAGGTGCTTCGGCATCTAAGGAAATAAAGTCTTCCTCTGTAGTAAAGTCTGCGTTGACTCAATCGATTGAGGAAACTCAATCATTGAAGTTCAGAACGGCCGAAGGGGAGCCAAAAAATCTTGAAAAGGCACCCTGCGTATCGGCTGGAAATCCTCCTGTACCTCAACGTACAACAGGGTCTCGACATCCGGCTTATCTTGATGAGGAAGATCTGCCGCGTTCCATGGAAATGAGTCAACATGACAATCCTTCGAGATATTTATCAGACTTCCAGCAGACTGTTCCCTTGGTTCATGAAAGTGATCCATTGGTTCAAACCAGTTCTCTTCCGGATTCTGAATCTCAGGGTCTGGAGGAAGAGTCTTTAACTGAAAGAGATGTGCCACCTCATGGTATATCAATGATTTCAGGAGTCGGGGATAGCAATATCTCTGCAAGAACTAAACCGATGGGTAGTCCTGCTACTTTGTCAGAGTCCCATGAGACCAAAGTCATGTTGGCGGATGCTTCGAAAGAAACTTCGCCGGTGACAACTCCGGTTGTTACCCAACCTCCATCAGAAGGGGATATCACGAATCTGACTAGTAGTATGTATGGCCCTACATATAAGAATAATACCGCACAATCATCCTTACCTGCCCTCACGGCAACTCAAACACTTCCACCAACATCGCCTTCAACAGTTGCTGCTGATGCTGCTTTTGTTCATGGTTACACTGTTGTTTCACCAACTAGGTCACCCTCTCGAAGTTCAAATAGATATGGATTACAGTATCTCTCTGACAATGAGGTGAAGGAGCTCTATTGTCAAAACCCGACCTTAACCATAAGGACGAATACAATAACATATGATTTCATCGCGAGGTATTGACCTCTATATGCGACATTTTTCAAAAACTGCATTCGTTTTTACAATACAAACCATAGCTTTTATTACAAATACAAGGTTTAAACAACTTAATAATGATTATCGTTTAGCGATAATCTTAGACTTACAAACTTTACATGTGATAATAACAATACGACTTCTAACATATTTTACATTACAAATCCTCCGATATGCAGTTTTATTTTTGACACAAATATGCATACTCAAGATCTTGCTTAAATTCAACATGTTGCAGCGGAAGCTTTTAGTTATCACCTGAGAATAAACATGTTTAAAACGTCAACATAAAGTTAGTGAGATATAGGTTTAATGCCGGCAGCGTTATAAATATAGACCACAAGATTTCATATATAAACGTTTTAATAAAAATAATCTAAGTTGTTGAGCACTTGATAACCATACTTAACATTTAATCAACGTCACATATTCCCTTTATTATGTAATCTTACTACACCGTACCAAGTGTAGTCACCGAAACGAAGTACTGTGCAACCATTGAATACTGGTCGTCCAGTCCGGTTGGGGTTGTCAGGCCCGATAGATCTATCAACAGGATTCGCGTTTACAATACCGTATGTAAATAGTAGTTACCAAGTTACAGGGAAGTATGCCAGTGGTACAAATCCACGAAGAATATATATTTTTAATCACTTGTGTCCATAACGTAAATCATAAAATGCATGTATTCTCATCCCGAAATATTTAGAGTTTAAAAGTGGGACTATATACTCACTTTTGCCTTGAAGATATGTAACACGACTTGGTCTCCGATTGATATCACGAACCTAACCATATATATAATATATCAACATATTTTCTTTTCAAGTAATCATTACATATATATATACTTATAATACTTTTAATATTTTCTTAGTCCGTAGTTAGTAGTCTGTTGTTAATGGTCCACAATTAGTTGCTCAATAAAATAAATAAAGACCCCATCGTATTCGTATTGATCAGAATTAATCTCGACCCATGGTACCATGTTGTCAAATGTCGTGTTGCGTACATAAAGTACCGTGTTGTCAAATGACGTGTTACGTACAATCATGAGGTCTTATGATTAATCTTCTCGTGTTGTTTACGGGTGGTCCTGAAATATATAAAATCAAATCATAAGTAAATATATATAAAATATCATATTAATTAGCAAAGATATGATTAGTTTAGTTTTACTCTAATTAATTTTGTAGCTAAACTAGCTTCGGATACCCGATTTTGTTTTAAAAGTTAAGTTAGAAGGATCTATTTAGTTTGCGAACAGGTTTGAAATCATTCAAACTATGTTCTTGTTGTTAAAAATTTTATAACACAAAATAAGATAGCTATATAAATATGAATCGAATAAGATTATGAATAAGGTTACTACCTCAAGTTACTTGGAAAAAGCTACTGGAAAAGATAGGAAATAATCTTGATTAAACTTTCTTATGATGATTATAGGTTGTTCTTGAAGCTAGTTCTTCATGAGTATTTGCTGAGATTGTGAAGAACACTTAGAGTTCCTAAGAGTGTGTTTTTGGTTAGAGAAAAAAGGTTGTAAAAATGAAATGAAAAACCAAGGTGATGGTGATACTTATAGGACAGTCTGGTTGTTGAGGGAACAAGGACAAATTTTTGTGTTGAATTTTTGAGTAATAATGTATGCTAGCTTACAAATAAGATTCCCTCTTATCTAGGGCAGATCTAAGGCTGATAAAGATATTGATTTGATGTGTATTTACCAATAGTAAATACGTATAGATGCTGGGTATGATACGATGAAAGAAGCTCAAAACCGGGCTTTTATTTTGGGTCAAACCCAGCCAGGGGCTCTGCCCCTTGGACCCCGCCAGGGGTTGCCACCCCTTGGACCCCGCTATTGGGGGCGCTGCCCCCGAACCCCCATCATGATCAAGGTGAGTTCAAACAAGGGTGCACTCCACACTTTCCCAAACTTGTTCGATATTTATCAAGATTATTTTGGTTAACAGATTAATCCCATTACACTAAAATCATATTGGTGCACATAAATCACCAACACATTATAGATTATAAGTATATATGTCAAAGAACGTTACATATAGTTATCGTTTTGAAAACTTAATTTAGTGGTCTCAAAATATACCTATACCTCATTGTTGTTAGTACACAATGAGATGTTAAACCATCCTTAAATCATGTTAAATATGTATAGATATGTATATATACATAATAGTATAATTATTGTATGTTATATAGTTCGTGATATCATCGATCAAATTGGACGGTCAAACGTTGTGTAAAACTCTTTTCAAAAAAAACATAAGTCTCAACAAATTGGGATTGCTTATCATGTTGGTAAGGTTTAGCTTATGTAAATATTAGTCTTATAAGTATAGAATGATCGAAAAAATCCAGGTCATTACATCTATCTTGCTGAGTTTGCTAAACGAACTGATCTTGATGAAGTTCGCGAAACTATGATGATTTATCTTGAGCAAGCAAGGATAGTGTATCCTTTATCTCCATGCAAGTCACCTGGACCAATTCACATGCCTGATCATGATGATTTCGATCCCGACAATCTTCATGAGGGGGAGAATAGACAAGGTAGTTATCGGTCCAGTGTTTTTCAAAGATCAACTTATGAAGCTGGTACATCTAGTCAACAGAAGGATAAAGATGTTGTTGATATATCTGATTCCAGTGATGAAATTGAAGAAATTCAGTGTGAAAGTTTTCTAGATGAATCGGAAAGTCAGAGAGAGGGTGATTCAGGAATGTTAATGACTATGGATTTAGCTGATCAATCAGAGAAAAAGTTAACTCAAGAGGACAATCAAAACTTTGACAACATTGAAGATATTTTGAAGGGGTCATCAAGTGTCGCCAATGAATTCAATGATCATCAATTTGTTAATTTGATATCTCCAACTAACGAATTTGGAATACACTTTGAAAAGGAGATTTTCTCTAATGGCAAAGAAGATACCACGACTCCTCCCGATTTGAATGTTCCTTTTCAAATTGCAGAGATTGTTCTTGAACGTGATGCTAATTACCAACTGAGTGAGGATGAAGAGAAAGATATTCTTCGTTCACCATTCATTGAACAACAAGCATATAGAATTTATGGTGATTCTGATCTCGTCCTTTCTGCATCAATGAGTGTTCTGGGTGCATGGAAGTTTCATAAGAAACCAGAATATCTCAAAGCTTATCTGAGTGTTCGTGACAAATTCAAATTGAAGAATGAAGAGAAACTTCAAATTCAGTGGAGTTCAGAGATTAAAAGGATAAATAAGATTTTGATGATTAATAAGGATGGAGTGAAGATGCCATTGTTTCAAGTTACAAGAATGGATGATGAGGATTACCAATTCTCAGAAGCGAATTTTGATAAACTGAAGATGGATGACATTATTTTCATTTACAACTATCTGATTAACTTGAATGGATCTGCAACAATTTATCATGCTACTGCAATGAAGGCAGTCTACAGGTTTATTCTTGATTCGATGAGATGGATGTCAGTTCATGATTTTCAGTTGGGATTGGAATCTGGACACAAAAAGCTCAGAATCGAACCACCAAATCAAGTGATTGAAGAGCTAAGATACATGTCCTTACTTGAAGTGAGCGACTGTCCATATGGATTTGTATTTGTCAATTCTCACTATACAAAGATCTTCATCAGAGTCTCAGATTTCAGAAGATGCTCAGACGAAACGTTGATGTATGCTTTCAAGTACATGAAATGGAGATTGATCAATAACTGCTATTCAACTGAAGATATTGAGATTGTCAAATACATTCTCACAAGATTAAAAAGTCATCTCAAAACAAGAGTGAACATACGAAGATATGAGAATCTCAAGGGATTCAAATCCAAAGTTCACTTCAGAGGAACAAAGTTCCTTTAGATGTTTTAAATAGGATTATGTTGTAAAGTTCACATTTAACACTAAGGGGGTGATTTTTAGGACCCCGAAGTTGTATAGTGTTAATGTGAAATAAGCTTAATTGAAGGTTCCTTAGAAGAGGGCTATATAAGGAACCTAAGTAGTCCTAATTAGATAACCATTGCATTGTAACTGAGTTCTAGAAGCTATGGAATATAATTGTACCGATTCTCTCTAATACCGAGTCTCATGCTTACATACCGAATCTCTCTTTATCTTATCATTTCTCTCAATCTCAACATGATCTGACCTATCACACTTGAAATCATGTTTATTCTCAGGTATTAAAGAAATCTTTCGCTGTGCATTTGCTCAATTTAAAGATATTACTTTAAGTCATTTATGGCATATTTCAAAAGACGTTGCATTTGATGTTTTAGCAGAGTAGTATATAAAATAGCTTATATTTTTACAGAAAATACTATTAAATACGATACAATTTTACACAAGATATTTATTTATTTATAGAATGGATATACTTAAACCTTGCTACAACACTTATAGGCAGTGTACCTAATCGTACAGTAGTGTAGTTTTTAGTAAGTCCGGTTCGTTCCACAGGGAATCTTTTTAAACAAAGCTTAACGCTATATTAGTTTACTTTTATAAAAATACAAATATATATATATAAGTAATATTATTATTATAAAGGGGGGTTTTTACCGTTTAATGACCGGTTTATCGATTTTAAAACTTTAGTCGCAGTTAAAACCAAATGTAAAATATTAAAAATAAATACAAGACTTAAATTAAAGCATAAAGTAAATAACGATAATGAAATTGCGAATAATAAAAGTGCGATAAAATAAACTTGCGATAATTAAAAAGTACGATAATTAAAAGTGCAATTAAATACAATAACAATAAAAATGCGATAATTAGAAGTGCAATTAAATATAAAATAAAGGAAATTAAATATGAAATAAAAGAATTATGCTTATTTAAACTTCCGTAATCATGATGTTTGACGTGTTGATTTTAGTTTTATGCCCATGGGTTAATTGTCCTTTGTCCTGGATTATTTAATATGTCCGTCTGGTTTTTGTCCATAACAGTCCATCAGTCATAAATATAAAGCGCGAGTGTCCTCGTCAAATTATCCTTATACCCGAAGTTAAATATTCCAACTAATTGGGGACTTAAACTGTAACAAGATTTTAATACTTTGTTTAATAATTACACCAGGATGTCGACTGAGTGTAATCCAAGGTTTTAATATTTTGTTATCAATTATACCAAGTGTCCTTGTATATAATTTCACCCCTGTTTTAATTATTCTAGTGACTATTAATCCATTCCCGTGTCCGGTTAAATGAACGCTTATTCGTACATATAAATACCCCGCCCATCGTGTCCGATTGAGTGTATATGGTAATTTATAGGGACGCCCAATTGTAAATGTTTATATTAACATTAACAAACTATCATTTAGTTAAACAAATATAAAGCCCATTAATAGCTCATAGTCTAATTTCCACAAGTGTCGTTCTTTTGTCCACACCCCAATTATGGTACAAAGCCCAATTACCCAATTTTAGTAATTAGCCCAACATCATGATTACTTCGTTTTAAATAAGCATAATAATAACTTAGCTACGAGACATTAATGTAAAAAGGTTGAACATAACTTACAATGATTAAAAATAGCGTAGCGTTACACGAACAGAATTTCGACTTACACCCTTACAACATTCGCTAACATACCCTTATTATTAGAATTATAATTAAAATTAAAATTAAAATTAAAATTAAAATATAAATATAAATATTTACGTAGTATTATGAGAGAAGAAGAAAAAGATGATGAAAAATGCTCAGAATTCGGTTGCTTTTATAGGGACTTTCAAAACTTGGGGCTCCGCGACTCGCGGCATTTTTGGCCTTCAAACTCCGCGAGTCACGGAGATTGAAATTACAACTCAGTCCAGTTTGGAGTCTTTCTTGCCAACGGTTTTTATTATTTATTATAATATATAAATAATTATAAGAATTATTTAAATATTATATTATATTTATGTGCATAGTTGACTTGTAATTTTTAGTCCGTTGCGTCGAGCGTTGATAGTTGACTCTGGTCCCGGTTCCGGATTTTCGAACGTCCTTGCGTACAATTTAATATCTTGTACTTTGCGTTTTGAATCTTGTACTCTTGTAATTTCGAGACGTTTCTTATCAATAATTGGAACCTCTTTGATTGTATTTTGTACTTTTGAGCTTTTTGGTCGTTTGCGTCTTCAATTCGTTGAATCTGTCTTTTGTCTTCACCTTTTATTATTTAAACGAATATTACTTGTAAATAGAACAATTGCAACTAAAAGCTTGTCTTTCTTGAGGAATAATGCTATGAAATATATGTTTGTTTTTAGCATTATCAAATATTCCCACACTTGAGCGTTGCTTGTCCTCAAGCAATATCGTCTTGAAATACTAGAATCACTTCTTTATTCTTCACACTTTGTACATCAGTGATTTCTTTACGGCGGTATAAACAATGGTAGTAACGATATGGTTTACAGTCCCACATGACTATAAAAATTTAGATCCATTAAGGAAACTGGATCTTTATGAAAACATTTGATCTTTTGAAAATTAAATCTAGTTTTTACCCTAGATAAGTTTTCCGGAATAACCCTTTACCGGTGTTTGCAAAATATTTTTGTGGGTTTGGTGGGTTTCAGATTTGAAAATTTTAGCTCAAAACTTGCGGTTTTGGGTCACCCACTTGCTAACCTTGTACTTGGAAAGCAACACGTCCAGTTTACTTGTCCCGTATATTACCTTTCGGTAAACTACCGTCCGGTTGTAAAGGAAAGCGTTGAACAAGTAACTGTTAAGGCAATGTCTAATGACATGTATTTGATTATGGTCTATAACGTGTCGGACGCAATTACTATCCTTGGTAGGAGCAATAGTAAAGCTCACCCTTATAATTTTTCGGTCTGACAAAGGTCTTGTCTTTGACCATGCTATGCAACCACCGTTCTTACGGTTGACACCCGATTTGGTTCAGGTGACCTAATGAATTCCAGGTGAATTCCTAGGATTTTACGTTCAATGGTAATGAACGCTTTGAAAATAGGGTTTTCAGAAAACAAATCGGTTTGTAATTTTGATCAAAATATTTTCTCGTTCAAGCTCGAGTATAGATATCATTGAATTCCATGAGTTTGAATTCTCAATCTTTAAGGTCAATCTCTAGGATTGAGTAATATCAGGCTTAAAAGCTGATTTTTAATCTTTAAGGAGATTATCCTTTCTGGGGATCTGATTCATTAGTCTTATCCAGCTAATTTGCATGGTGCCCCCCCATTTTACATGGTTAGGATAAATCTGACCACTTGGCGACCCTGTTTAATGCTGAGGTCCGTGGATTTCCTGCTGATTTTAGTGATGACTTTTCTAGATTTTTCGTCAACCTACAGCTGGTCTGGACGACAACTTCATGACCTAAATCAAGAAGCGCGTTTCTTTTTTCGGAAGACTTTACTTCCTTTTAATGATGGAATTGATTCATCGTGTAGATCCATCTTTCTTTTCTTTCATCGGGTAAAATAGTTTAGTTTAGTCCAAAGCAAAAGTATTTTCAGTTATTTGTTACAGATATATGTGACATATGTTTAAGATAACTTGGTAAATTTTCCCACACTTGGCTTTTATTTTCCTTTTTATCGTCCTCTATTCCATTTTAAATGAATTTTAACATTTTGGTTTGTTTCTCAATTTACGTCCTTTCCGAGGTTACAATAATTTCGGTGTTAAAACCTAATTTTATCGTTCATAAATATGTATAAACATGATTTTGAGTTCATTTAATTGAAAATTTTGAAAAATTTTACTAGAATTGGGTAGTCAGTATATAAGACTAGGGCTGTTCTTTATTATCAGAGAGCACTAGATTCTAATACAACTACTGCTTTACTAGTATTTTTAATGGTATCCAAGTGTATAAAGTAAAAATTTTAAATCCGAAAGAATTTAACCCCTTCCCACACTTAAGATCTTGCAATGCTCTCATTTGCAAGAAATCAGTAACAATTTAAATTATTGAGGGTGATTTGTGTGAAATTGATTAAATTTTACCAAAGTTTCCAAACATATTGGCGTTTGTTTGCTGAATGATAAATGGTGCACATCATTTGATCATTCCGTCTTGTTGTTATTTCACATATATTTTGTATCTTGTCGTCAAAATTAGTTGCTTTTGCTGAACTTAATGCCAGTCTTTGAAAATGCGTTGTTTTACCCTGTTGTGTACATAAGATAAACTGCAAACATATATACATATTTTTGAAGTTTGGTATATTACCCCACATTCAAAAATTATTAAAATCTAAGAATAAAAGTTATACAATTATAAAAACTATTACAATTTTAACAAAAGTATTAAACGTATCAATCATTACAAATTACAAAATAAAAAAAAATAAGTAGACTAGGGATGATATTGATACCAATAGGGGTTCTAGGCATAACCATAGGTGCTATAAAATGCTTCGGCAGGGTTATACGTAGGATACGGTGGCTGCATCTCTATAGACCAGGGAGGGAAGATGGGTTTCGGTGTAGAAATATAGTTTCTACCTATATGTTGGCAATGAGCTATGATTTGGTTCTGATAAACTTGCCAATCTTCAAATGCTCTCTGTCTAGCATTTTCGTACTCCTGAGAAGCTATAAACCTTTGCATTTCTTGCATCTCATTCCCCCCTCCTACATTACCTTGCTGTTGGTTTCTCTCAACCTGTGGATGTCTACCATGGTATTGTACTGCGGCGTTATTTCGCCTCTTCATAACTTTAGCACCATGGTATACATTTAAACCTATAGTATCGCGGGGTTCTGGTTCTTCTACTAATAATCCCCCCCGACTTATATCCACACCGAGATATTCAACTATCAAAGTAATAAAAATACCACCTCCTATTATGCTATGCGGTCTCATCCCCCTAACCATAGCTGATAAATAATAACCCACACAATATGGTATACTTACAGCGCTTTGTGGGTCTCGAATACACATATGGTAAAACAAATCCTGTTCATTTACCTTTTCCTTGTTCTTACCTCTTTGTGTAATCGAATTAGCTAAAAACCTATGAATCACTCTTAATTCGGCTCTATCTATATCCAAATAAGAGTAATTTCCCCCTTTGAAACGGTGATGGCTTGTCATTTGACTCCACACACCGTGTGTATCAAAATTTTCATCTATCTTTCTACCGTTTAGTATCAACCCTCTACAATCGGCAGATGCTAACTCCTCAGGCGTATATATACGTAAAGCCTGAGCCATGTCTAGTAAAGACATGTGGCGCATCGAACCGCCTAACAAAAATCTAATAAAAGAACGATCGGTTAAACTAGCTACCCGATCATTCAAATCTATACTACACAACAATTCTTCACACCATACTTTATATACAGGTCTACGCATGGTGAATAAACGTACCCAGTCATTAAAAGTAGAATTACCATACCTCTGTACAAGTAATTCCCTAATTGGCCCGGCCAATTCTACAGCTTCTAAGGGTCCCCATTCTATGACCCTCGGTACCTCAACAACCTTAGAATGAAGAGTATGCAAACCCCTTTGATATTTTGGATAATCTATCCAAAGTCTGTCAAATCTCAGGTTCGGGTGCAAATCTTCCAAGTGCATATCAGAAAAGGTCATGACTGGATGAGGTATATCCTGCTTGTAGTAGTTATCCACCTCCTGTTGTTCCGCATTCTCAGCAGGAGCATTGCGGGCTTAGGATGAAGATTCACCCCTTTCAGTCTGCAAAACACATCAAACACAATTTTTGTGCATCCAAATATGCATTAGTGTCAGCAAAATCATCAATCAAAATAATTACAATGACATGATCAATTTATATCAAACTTAAGCTCATTTTCATATTTTCATCAAATCTACACTTTTTCAAAATAGCATATACGAAAATGTTTGCCAAGTTCATAAGCATTCAACTTAAATAACATGTCAAAATAATCATTACTAGCAATTAAACAAGTTTCAAATGGCATTATCTCTCAAAAATCAAGTTCATAAATTTTAGACTTGAAAAAGTCCACTTTAATTCTCAAAATCATGTTTAGGCTCAAAGTTTGGATCAATTAACTACCTAGACATGTTACACTACTTAATTTAGCAACAATTCATGACAAAAATCGGCCATAACCTGTTTATATCAAAAAGCCCCAAATTTGCTCAATAACACAAACCCTAGATTACTCAAAATTTGAAGTTTAAGGCTTCTAATCATGTTAAACAGCATCAATCTAGGTTATACAAGCATAATACATAAACAATTTAAGCCTAATTACACTAAAAAGCATCAAAATCAAATTGGGGAAAAAATTGCTCAAGAACACTAATTTCGGATTAAATGGTGTTTAGGTGTAGAAATTTACCGTTTTTCTTGAGTAATTCCTAGATAGCATCCTTCTCAACATGATTTTAGTAAAAGATTTGGTGATTAACGGTTAAAAATTGTGATTTTGGGGGTGTTTTTGGGTGTTTTTTCGGAGTATTTCGCAGTGTTTTCTGTTTTGGGGGTGTGGACTGATCAGTTTGTGCGTTTATATTTTTTTCTGTATTTTGGTCCTCCCGCGACTCGCGGTGTTTGGACCCTTCAAACTCCGCGAGTCGCGGAGTTTGGTATTTTTTTTTTATAATCTTTAACTTATAAAACAATTAAGTAATTAATTTTAAAATTTTGTTTCCCTTGTTATTTAGGACGAGGTCGTTTCGGATCGATGTCCTAGTCCGTCCCTCGACAAAATTTTAAAATTTGTCTTTTTGTAGTGATTGTTTTAAAAGCTAAGATTTTTGGTTTTTTTTTTTTTTTTTTTTTTTTTTTTTTTTTATGTTTTTGGCATACTTTAATTCAATAAGATTAAAAATAATGATAATAAAAGTTCTCGTCCCTCCCTCGGGTAAAGCAATTTCGGTTCAAAGACCTAGTCTTCAACTTACGACGAATTTTAAAAATCATATTTTTAACTTAATGAGATAAAGTAAATTTTTGTTTTTAAATTCACACAATTTAAATATAAAATTCAAAATTAATATTAAAAATTCACACCAAACTTAAAACTTAAAATGCATAAAATTAAAAATTCATATTTTAAAAATTAAAAATTCATATTATAAATTCACACCAAACTTATTTTAATTTTTCAAATATTTACAATTTTAAAAATATTGTTTTTACAAAGTTTATAATATTAATTTAATATTTATATATTAATTTTAAAAACATGGTAAAAATAAAATTAAAAATCTTTTTGGTTTTTTATCCCACTTTAATCAATCAAATATTATCAAAAATATGCGCCCCTCTTTTCGGTAAAGTAATTTCGGTTCCAAGACCTAATTTAACTCATGACGAATTTTTAAAATATTTTGGGTTGATTGATTAAAGATATTTATACCTTAAGAATAAACGTTAAATTTCGCAGTGATGTAATAAATTTTTGAATGATATCAATAATTTCGGTCGCCAAACCTAATTTTATTTAATACCAATTTAATACTTTTTAGCGAACAAATTAGCGTTTATTATCAAAAGGTTAAAAATAAAAAAAAATAAAATAAAAACTGTACAGACATACCTGTGAAATAGATTTCTTAGTTATATGATCTATCCCATTCATAAGATAGTCGGTTTAATTGGTTTTCCATGGCTACATAGGCGTAACCTCGAGCATTCAGTGTCTTTTCTTCTAAACATATGAACGGTCCATCTCTGCATAAAGTAACAAATTCGGTATTTGAATAGGTTTGATTATTTGAACATTTACCTCCATGTGACCATTTTCCGCATTTGTGACATCTTTCTAGGTGTCGTGCTCTTCTTTTCGCTGTGGATTTTGATTTTCCTTTACCAAATTGTAACTTATTATCTTCGTATCTGGATTCTTTTCTAACTCCGTCCATTCGTTCTCTTATTACTGATACTAATTCACTCGGTAGTATGTCATTATTTCGTTTAGTGATCAAAGCGTGTAGCATTAGACCATGGTTTAGTTCACAGGCAGTCTTCATTTTGTAAAAACCTAAAAAAAAAAAAATTCAGAATGGGGGGAGAAGACTAGTTCTTTAGGGTCTGCTAGGGAAAGACCATTCGGGTTCCATTTTCGAGAACTACACGAAAACAGACAATCTAACTCTAACAGAAATACATATTATTCTTTAAAGACTTGATTCTCCCGACACTTAGTTAGCTGTGGTGTCGAAATTGTGATTAACTTCGTTGTCAACTTCCATCGGACCATGTATGTAATGTTTAACTCTGTGACCATTAACTTTAAATTCAATCCCATTTGAATTTATTAATTCTATCGTTCCGTATGGGAAAACTCTTTTGATTATGAATGGTCCAGACCATCTTGATTTCAATTTTCCAGGAAATAACTTGAATCGTGAATTGAAAAGAAGAACTATGTCTCCTTCTTTAAATTCTTTTGAACTTCTGATTCTTTTATCATGCCATTTCTTCGTTCTTTCTTTATAGATTAACGAATTTTCGTATGCTTCATGTCTTAATTCTTCTAATTCATTTAGTTGACTTAATCGTAAAGGTCCGGCTTCATGTAAATCAAGATTACATGTCTTCAAAGCCCAAAATGCTTTGTGTTCAATTTCTACTGGAAGATGACATGCTTTTCCATAAACAAGTCTAAAAGGTGTAGTTCCAATTGGAGTTTTGTAGGCTGTTCTAAAAGCCCAGAGTGCATCCTCCAATTTAATGGACCATTCCTTTGGATTTGATCCTACGGTTTTCTCTAGAATACGTTTTAAAGCTCGGTTGGTATTTTCAACTTGTCCACTTGTTTGTGGATGATATGCGGTGGAGATTTTATGAGTTACTCCATATCTTTTAAGAACTTTCTCAAGTTGATTATTACAGAAATGAGTACCCCGATCACTTATTAAAGCTTTCGGTGTTCCAAACCTTGCAAAAAGACGTTTTAAAAAGTTGACTACAACTCGTGCATCGTTAGTTGGGAGAGCTTGTGCTTCCGCCCATTTAGATACATAATCAATGGTTACGAGTATATATAGATTATTATGAGATTTTGGAAATGGACCCATAAAGTCAATACCCCAAATGTCAAATACTTCACATACTTGGATGACATTTTGTGGCATTTCATCACGTTGACTTATTTTTCCGGCCCTTTGACAAGCATCACAGGATTTGCAAAGAAGGTGTGCGTCTTTGTAAATTGTAGGCCAATAGAATCCAGCTTCATAAACTTTTCTTGCTGTTAGTTGAGGCCCATAATGCCCTCCTGTTGGTCCTGTGTGACAATGGTTTAATATTTTACTAGCTTCATCTCCAAATACACAATCGGCGTATTATTCCATCGGGACAACTTTTAAACAGATGTGGATCTTCCCAGAAATAGTGTTTTATATCACTGAAGAATTTCTTTCGTCTTTGGTACGATAATCCTTTTTCAAGGAATCCACAAACTAAGTAGTTCGCATAGTCTGCAAACCATGGGATTTCTTTATAATCTATCTTTAATAGATATTCATCAGGAAAGTTGTCTTGTATGGCCGATTCATTTAGAACTTCTAATTCGGTATTTTCAAGACGAGAAATATGATCAGCGGCGAGATTTTCTGCTCCTCTTTTATCTCGGATTTCAATATCAAACTCTTGTAAGAGTAAGATCCAACGGATTAATCTTGGTTTAGCATCTTGTTTTGAAAATAGGTATCTAAGAGCAGAATGGTCGGTATAGACCACCGTTTTTGCTAGAACGAGATATGATCGAAATTTGTCAAAAGCAAAGACAATAGCAAGGAGTTCTTTTTCAGTAGTTGTATAGTTTGTTTGTGCTCCTTGTAACGTCTTACTAGCATAATATATAGGTTGAAATCGTTTTTCAATCCTTTGTCCTAAAACGGCTCCCATTGCAAAATCTCTTGCATCGCACATTAGTTCAAATGGTAGATTCCAATTTGGTGTTATCATGATCGGCGCATTAGTTAGTTTTTCTTTAAGAATATTAAAAGATTTGATACACTCATCTGAAAAGATGAATGGAGCATCTTTTTCTAGGAGTTTATTCATAGGAGTGGCAATTTTAGAAAAATCTTTTATGAAACGTCGGTAAAAACCGGCATGCCCTAGAAAACTCCTAACTCCTCTAACATTGGTGGGATGTGGAAGTTTAGCAATTACATCTACTTTAGCTCTATCCACTTCAATTCCTTCTTTTGAAATTTTATGACCAAGAACGATGCCTTCTTTAACCATGAAATGGCATTTCTCCCAATTAAGAACTAGATTTGATTGTTCGCATCTAATTAGCATTCATTCCAGATTAACTAGACATGATTTAAATGTATCACCGAAGACTGAAAAGTCATCCATGAATACTTCCATGCATTCTTCTATCATGTCGTGAAAAATCGCCATCATACACCTTTGAAAGGTTGCAGGGGCGTTGCAAAGTCCAAATGGCATGCGTTTGTAAGCAAAAGTACCATAAGGGCACGTGAATGTGGTTTTCTCTTGATCTTCGGGTGCTATTGGAATTTGAAAATATCCGGAAAATCCATCTAGAAAATAATAGTAACTGTTTCCGGCTAATCTTTCCAACATTTGATCTATGAAAGGTAAGGGAAAGTGATCTTTTCTGGTGGCGTCATTTAATTTTCTATAATCAATACACACACGCCATCCTGTTACAGTCCTAGTAGGAATAAGCTCATTTTTCTCATTTGTAATGACAGTCATGCCACCCTTCTTAGGTACGCATTGAACTGGGCTTACCCATGGACTATCAGAAATTGGATAAATTAAACCTGCATCTAGTAGTTTAATAATCTCTTTCTTAACTACATCTTGCATATTAGGATTTAGTCTTCGTTGGAGTTGCACATACGTTTTATGACCTTCTTCCATAAGGATTTTATGTGTGCAATACGAAGGACTTATTCCTTTAATATCATAAATCTTCCATGCAATGGCTGGTTTATGAGCTTTCAACACAGAAATGAGTTGTGATTTCTCATTTTCAGTAAGAGAAGACGATATTATTACAGGTAATTCAGATTCACCATGTAAATAAGCGTATTCCAAATGGTTTGGAAGTGGCTTTAACTCTAATTTCGGAGGTTCTTCTATCGATGATTTGTATCGATATCTGTCTTCTTCTTTTAGCATTTTAATTTCTTCTGTTGTTGGTTCATATCCATTAGCTATAAGTGTAGCTAACATTTCAGCTTCATCAATTGGTTCATTACCTTCTCCTAAAGAACATTCTCCTGTTCCTTGTAATTCTGGAAATTCTTCTAATAATTCATCATGTGCATCTATAGTTTGAATATAATAACATGTATCATCTGCAGATTGTGGTTGTTGCATTGCTCTATCAACTGAAAAGGTAACACTCTCATCCTCTATACTTAGGGTCAGTTTCTTACCGAACACGTCTATCATTGCTTTAGCCGTGTTTAAGAATGGTCTTCTTAATATGAGAGGAACTTGAGAATCTTCTTCCATGTCCAGAACAACAAAATCTACTGGAAATACTAAAGTACCAACTTTAACTAGCATGTTCTCCATTATCCCTCTAGGATATTTTATTGATCTATCGGCTAGTTGTATGCTTATTCTTGTTGGTTTCAATTCTCCAAGGTCTAGTTTAGTGTATAGTGAATACGGCATTAGATTTATACTAGCACCTAAGTCTGCCAATGCTTCTATTGAACTAAGACTACCCAGAAAATATGAAATTGTGATCAGATAGTTTTTCTGGTATCTTATTTAACAGCACTGCTGAACAATTAGCATTCATAGTAACAGCCGAGAGTTCTTCCATTTTCTTTCTATTTGAGATTAGATCTTTCAAGAATTTAGCATATCTAGGCATTCCTGACATCACATCAATGAAAGGAAGATTTACATTTATCTGTTTAAACATATCCAAGAATTTGGATTGCTCGGCTTCAAGTTTCTCTTTCTTCATTTTACTCGGGTAAGGAAGTGGTGGTTGGTATGGTTTAACATAAGGTTTAGCCTAAACTGTGTTATCTTCATTAACCTTTTCAACTACCGGTTCTTTTTCCTTATCTTGATCAGGTTGTGGTTCTTGTGGAGTAGGAATAGTTTCATCAGAAGTTACAGGTATTTCAGGTGGTTTAAGTGTTGTACCACTTCTTGTGGTAATAGCTTTAGCTGTTTCATTCCGGGGGTTAGCATTTGTATCACTAGGTAGACTTCCCGGTTTTCTTTCACCTATTAACCTTGCTAGGTTACTTACTTCTTGTTCCAGATTTTGAATAGAAGCTTGTTGATTTCTAAATGCTTGAGCATTTTGTTCATTAGTTTGTTTTTGAGATGTGAAAAACTGCGTTTGAGTTTCAACTAGCTTTGTCATCATATCTTCTAAATTCGGCTTTTTATCATCGGTTTGTTGTGGTGGTTTGTTTTGAAAATTAGGTCTTTGCTGGTTGTAAGTATTATTGGATACTTGTTGATTGCTAGGACCTTGTTGGTTGTTGTATGGAATATTTCGGTTATAATTCTGGTTTTGATTGTAAATTGGTCTTGACGGTTGATAATTATTATGATAATTATTTCCAGGCCTTTGGTTTATGTATGAAATATTCTCTCTTTGTTCCATTGTTAATTCAATACTGAGACAATCTTTTGTCAAATGTGGTCCTCCACACTGCTCACAACTAATTCGTATTGAGTGAATATCTTTAGTCATCTTTTCCATTCGTCTCTCGACAGCATCTATCTTTGCGGAAATGGAATCTAAGTCATGGCTAGAATCGGCTCTAGCTGCTTTAGATGATCTAACGATATCTTTTTCTTGGTGCCACTCATGTGAGTGGGAAGCAGTGTTATCAATAATTTTGTAAGCATCAGTTTCGGTTTTCTTCATAATAGAACCACCAGCTGCTATATCTATGCCTTTCCTTGTAGTGATGTCGCATCCTTGGTAGAATATTTGTACTATTTGACAGGTGTCTAAACCATGTTGCGAACATCCTCTTAATAACTTTCCATATCTTGTCCACGCCTCATATAGAGTTTCATTCGGTTTCTGTGTGAACGTAACAATTTCTGCTTGAAGTCTTACGGCTTTAGATGCCGGAAAGAATTGTTTAAGAAATTTGTCAACTAAAAAATCCCATGTATCGATCGCCCCTTCAGGTAACGATTCCAACCAATCTTTGGCTTCTCCCTTTAAAGTCCAGGGAAATAACATGAGATATATCTGTTCATCCTCTACTTCTCGGATTTTAAATAGTGTGCAGATCCTATTAAAGGTACGTAGATGTTCATTTGGATCTTCCTTCGGCGCACCACTAAATTGGCATTGATTAGTCACCATGTGTAGAATTTGTCCTTTGATTTCATAATCTGGCGCATTAATGTCTGGATGAGTAATTGCGTGACCTTGGCCAGTGCGTTTAGCTCTCATTCGGTCTTCCATACTTAAAGGTTCCAGATTCTCCATAATTGAATTTGTTGAATCGGAATCACTAGAGGATTCTGATTTAATGGTTCGTTCCTCAACAAACTCTGTTTGAATGATTGGTGGTTCCAGAGGAAAGTTTAGTGATTCAGGATCTACGAATCATTCCTGAATATTCTCCGGATTCTCAATTGTGAGGTCGGGTTCAAAAAATGGATTATCGGAAATTTGAACTGAAGTACTTGGTCGACTGGATGACGATTCTAAAGAAAAATTAACGGCAGTAATATTTGCTAAATGTCTTGATCTAGTTACAGGTGGTGAACGTACAAAAGGTGGTGAACGTCTTGCTTGGTGCATTCACTGAATATCCTATTAGTTTTTAAAAGGAAAGAAAAATTATAATAAGTTATCCAATCAATAGACTTTTCTGATTTTGCCCACGTTTCGAATAGCCAAAAGATGCAGCAGAGAGGCAGGATTCGTTTGGTCTCAATATAATTGAGGACTGTTTGGCTCCAATAACCCGGTCCACGTACAAATCCAACTATTACTACGAACCAGAAAATTTTGATGTCTATCAATTTAACCACTTAAAATAAATTTTCGTAATTTTAAGAAATTTAGATAAGAAGTAGAATAAAAATCTATGTCCTAAAACTAGAATAGCGAGAAATAAGAAAGAAAAAGAGTTCGTCGGAAAAAGGTTGAAAAAGAAAAATGGTTGAAAAATAAAAGGTGACTGAAAAATTAAAGAAACTTATAAAACTTAAAAGTACTTGACTAACCTAACCTTATTACTACAACTAACTTAAAATTATAATCGCAAATTGAGATTACTAATTGGAATGATAATTGATACATAGGTAAAAGTCGTCTAAAAATATTAAAGCTTACAGGAAAACTAAATCCCAAATGAAAATAACTTAAAAAGAAACTAAAACTTAAAAAGGCGTCGCAAAATTCTAAAGCACCTAAATCTTAGTCTAAAGAAAAAGCACTTAAGGAATTCTACGGCAAAGCCTAAAAATCTAGAAGTAGAAATAACTATGGCAAAAACTGAGTTCAAAACTAAAAACTAGCTAAAAATACAAATATTACGCTACAACGATTAAAAAGGGACAAAATATAAAAATATACAAAAAGTTGTAAAAAGTACAATTTTTATAAAAATATTATTTTTTATATTATTTATTTAATAAAACTACTAATTTTATAAATTAATTAAACTAATTAATACTAAATAATACAAATTAATTAAAACTTAAATTATATACTAAATTAATTAAATATTTAACCCTAATTACAAATTAATTAATAATAATTAATAATACTCCGTAATAAATGCAGGATTAGGGCTTCCTGTTGGTGTCAGGTCCCCTCCGCGAGTTGCGGTATTCAAGGCACCAAACCCCGCGACTCGCGGGGTTCAGAAATTCAACTGAAACATTTAAAATTCGACGCGTTTTTCTTTATTTTTTTTTTATTTTCTGTTTTCTGTTTTTATATTTTCTGTTTATATTAATTAAAATATTTATATAATTTAAATAAAACTTATCTTTAATAACTAAGATAAAAATAAAATACTTTATAACAATAAAAAAAATAGATTTATATATATTTATATTTTTTTTTTCGGTTTTTTATATTTATAAAATAAATTAAATAAAACTTATATTTTTACAAACTAAAGAAACTTTATAAAACTTAAATATTTATCAAACTTTTCAAATTGCAGAGATTGTTCTTGAATGTGATGCTAATTACCAACTGAGTGAGGATGAAGAGAAAGATATTCTTCGTTCACCATTCATTGAACAACAAGCATATAGAATTTATGGTGATTCTGATCTCGTCCTTTCTGCATCAATGAGTGTTCTGGGTGCATGGAAGTTTCATAAGAAACCAGAATATCTCAAAGCTTATCTGAGTGTTCGTGACAAATTCAAATTGAAGAATGAAGAGAAACTTCAAATTCAGCGGAGTTCAGAGATTAAAAGCATAAATAAGATTTTGATGATTAATAAGGATGGAGTGAAGATGCCATTGTTTCAAGTTACAAGAATGGATGATGAGGATTACCAATTTTCAGAAGCGGATTTTGATAAACTGAAGATGGATGACATTATTTTCATTTACAACTATCTGATTAACTTGAATGGATCTGCAACAATTTATCATGCTACTGCAATGAAGGCAGTCTACAGGTTTATTCTTGATTCGATGAGATGGATGTCAGTTCATGATTTTCAGTTGGGATTGGAATCTGGACACAAAAAGCTCAGAATCGAACCACCAAATCAAGTGATTGAAGAGCTAAGATACATGTCCTTACTTGAAGTGAGCGACTGTCCATATGGATTTGTATTTGTCAATTCTCACTATACAAAGATCTTCATCAGAGTCTCAGATTTCAGAAGATGCTCAGACGAAACGTTGATGTATGCTTTCAAGTACATGAAATGGAGATTGATCAATAACTACTATTCAACTGAAGATATTGAGATTGTCAAATACATTCTCACAAGATTAAAAAGTCATCTCAAAACAAGAGTGAACATACGAAGATATGAGAATCTTAAGGGATTCAAATCCAAAGTTCATTTCAGAGGAACAAAGTTCCTTTAGATGTTTTAAATAGGATTATGTTGTAAAGTTCACATTTAACACTAAGGGGGAGATTTTTAGGACCCCGAAGTTGTATAGTGTTAATGTGAAATAAGCTTAATTGAAGGTTCCTTAGAAGAGGGCTATATAAGGAACCTAAGTAGTCCTAATTAGATAACCATTGCATTGTAACTCAGTTCTAGAAGCTATGGAATATAATTGTACCGATTCTCTCTAATACCGAGTCTCATGCTTACATACCGAATCTCTCTTTATCTTATCATTTCTCTCAATCTCAACATGATCTGACCTATCACACTTGAAATCATGTTTATTCTCAGGTATTAAAGAAATCTTTCGCTGTGCATTTGCTCAATTTAAAGATATTACTTTAAGTCATTTATGGCATATTTCAAAAGACGTTGCATTTGATGTTTTAGCAGAGTAGTATATAAAATAGCTTATATTTTTACAGAAAATACTATTAAATACGATACAATTTTACACAGGATATTTATTTATTTATAGAATGGATATACTTAAACCTTGCTACAACACTTATAGGCAGTGTACCTAATCGTACAGTAGTGTAGTTTTTAGTAAGTCCGGTTCGTTCCACAGGGAATCTTTTTAAACAAAGCTTAACGCTATATTAGTTTACTTTTATAAAAATACAAATATATATATATATATAAGTAATATTATTATTATAAAGGGGGGTTTTTACCGTTTAATGACCGGTTTGTCGATTTTAAAACTTTAGTCGCAGTTAAAACCAAATGTAAAATATTAAAAATAAATACAAGACTTAAATTAAAGCATAAAGTAAATAACGATAATGAAATTGCGAATAATAAAAGTGCGATAAAATAAACTTGCGATAATTAAAAAGTACGATAATTAAAAGTGCAATTAAATACAATAACAATAAAAATGCGATAATTAGAAGTGCAATTAAATATAAAATAAAGGAAATTAAATATGAAATAAAAGAATTATGCTTATTTAAACTTCCGTAATCATGATGTTTGACGTGTTGATTTTAGTTTTATGCCCATGGGTTAATTATCCTTTGTCCTGGATTATTTAATATGTCCGTCTGGTTTTTGTCCATAACAGTCCATCAGTCATAAATATAAAGTGCGAGTGTCCTCGTCAAATTATTCTTATACCCGAAGTTAAATATTCCAACTAATTGGGGACTTAAACTGTAACAAGATTTTAATACTTTGTTTAATAATTACACCAGGATGTCGACTGAGTGTAATCCAAGGTTTTAATATTTTGTTATCAATTATACCAAGTGTCCTTGTATATAATTTCACCCCTGTTTTAATTATTCTAGTGACTATTAATCCATTCCCGTGTCCGGTTAAATGAACGATTATTCGTACATATAAATACCCCGCCCATCGTGTCCGATTGAGTGTATATGGTAATTTATAGGGACGCCCAATTGTAAATGTTTATATTAACATTAACAAACTATCATTTAGTTAAACAAATATAAAGCCCATTAATAGCTCATAGTCTAATTTCCACAAGTGTCGTTCTTTTGTCCACACCCCAATTATGGTACAAAGCCCAATTACCCAATTTTAGTAATTAGCCCAACATCATGATTACTTCATTTTAAATAAGCATAATAATAACTTAGCTACGAGACATTAATGTAAAAAGGTTGAACATAACTTACAATGATTAAAAATAGCGTAGCGTTACACGGACAGAATTTCGACTTACACCCTTACAACATTTGCTAACATACCCTTATTATTAGAATTATAATTAAAATTAAAATTAAAATTAAAATATAAATATAAATATTTACGTAGTATTATGAGAGAAGAAGAAAAAGATGATGAAAAATGCTCAGAATTCGGTTGCTTTTATAGGGACTTTCAAAACTTGGGGCTCCGCGACTCGCGGCATTTTTGGCCTTCAAACTCCGCGAGTCGCGGAGATTGAAATTACAACTCAGTCCAGTTTGGAGTCTTTCTTGCCGACGGTTTTTATTATTTATTATAATATATAAATAATTATAAGAATTATTTAAATATTATATTATATTTATGTGCATAGTTGACTTGTAATTTTTAGTCCGTTGCGTCGAGCGTTGAGAGTTGACTCTGGTCCCGGTTCCGGATTTTCGAACGTCCTTGCGTACAATTTAATATCTTGTACTTTGCGTTTTGAATCTTGTACTCTTGTAATTTCGAGACGTTTCTTATCAATAATTGGAACCTCTTTGATTGTATTTTGTACTTTTGAGCTTTTTGGTCGTTTGCGTCTTCAATTCGTTGAATCTGTCTTTTGTCTTCACCTTTTATTATTTAAACGAATATTACTTGTAAATAGAACAATTGCAACTAAAAGCTTGTCTTTCTTGAGGAATAATGCTATGAAATATATGTTTGTTTTTAGCATTATCAGCATTCAAGTCGTTGAGTTCAATAAAGATTATTATTAAGTAAATGACAGATTAGGTCATTTATAGTTGGATATTATGAAATGGTATGCATGCCTGTCAACTTTCGATGTAATGAAAGTTTGTCTTTTAAAAACGAATGCAATATTTGTAAAATGTATCATATAGAGGTCAAATACCTCACAATGTAACCATATGTTATTGTATTCGTCCCTCTGGATTAGGTCGGGTCATCTCAGACTTCTCACCCAACAACGGAATTCCTCTTCTTCCCCGACCATCTATTTTGTGTGCAAGAGCTTAAGAGTTCAAAAAACTCTCTCTTTAAAAATTTCCTGGCCTCTCTCTAAACCTTTCAACTAGAACCCTATTTTTTCTGGTGCCGTCAGACCTCCGGCATCTCGACGGAGGTCCGATAAACCTTTTTTATTCGCGTTTTTTTCTCTCTTTTCTCTAACATGCAACAGCCCGTCCCCTTTTCCGACATTTGGATGATTCCGACAGAGCTCTTTGTCTCGATTCTGCCGCAGGCGACGAACGTCGTGACCTTCTCACGCGCGTTCTGTTCTGAAGTTGTACATGAGGTTGTCTCCTGTTTCTGTTATATGTTGGTAAAGTGATTAGGTTAGTTTTTGTTAAGTCGTATCGTTTCTTCTCCTGCCTGCAGGTATGAGCGTCGGAGGTTGTTTCCTCGGATGTATTTCTGCTATTTTTATGCCATTGTTTCCTTTTCTAAAACTCGGTGTTATGTTTTTTGTTTGTCTTTCGGCATTCTGTTCAGACTCGTCCACCCCATTTTGTAGTGACCCGAACTTTTCCATGTTTATATATATTAAATGAGATTGATGTTTACATGATTAAATGTTTCCAACATGTTAAGCAATCAAACTTTTTAAGACTTGATTAATTGAAATATGTTTCATATAGACAATTGACCACCCAAGTTGATCGGTGATTCACGAACGTTAAAACTTGTAAAAACTATATGATGACATATATATGGATATATATATATATAGTTAACATGATACTATGATAAGAAAACATATCATAAAGTATATTAACAATGAACTACATATGTAAAAACAAGACTACTAACTTAATGATTTTTAAACGAGACATATATGTAACGATTATCGTTGTAAAGACATTTAATGTATATATATCATATTAAGAGATATTCATACATGATAATATCATGATAATATAATAATTTAAAATCTCATTTGATATTATAAACATTGGGTTAACAACATTTAACAAGATCGTTAACCTAAAGGTTTCAAAACAACAATTACATGTAACGACTAACGATGACTTAACGACTCAGTTAAAATGTATATACATGTAGTGTTTTAATATGTATTTATACACTTTTGAAAGACTTCAATACACTTATCAAAATACTTCTACTTAACAAAAATGCTTACAATTACATCCTCGTTCAGTTTCATCAACAATTCTACTCGTATGCACCCGTATTCGTACTCGTACAATACACAGCTTTTAGATGTATGTACTATTGGTATATACACTCCAATGATCAGCTCTTAGCAGCCCATGTGAGTCACCTAACACATGTGGGAACCATCATTTGGCAACTAGCATGAAATATCTCATAAAATTACAAAAATATGAGTAATCATTCATGACTTATTTACATGAAAACAAAATTACATATCCTTTATATCTAATCCATACACCAACGACCAAAAACACCTACAAACACTTTAATTCTTCAATTTTCTTCATCTAATTGATCTCTCTCAAGTTCTATCTTCAAGTTCTAAGTGTTCTTCATAAATTCCAAAAGTTCTAGTTTCATAAAATCAAGAATACTTTCAAGTTTGCTAGCTCACTTCCAATCTTGTAAGGTGATCATCCAACCTCAAGAAATCTTTGTTTCTTACAGTAGGTTATCATTCTAATACAAGGTAATAATCATATTCAAACTTTGGTTCAATTTCTATAACTATAACAATCTTATTTCAAGTGATGATCTTACTTGAACTTGTTTTCGTGTCATGATTTTGCTTCAAGAACTTTGAGCCATCCAAGGATCCATTGAAGCTAGATCCATTTTTCTCTTTTCCAGTAGGTTCATCCAAGGAACTTAAGGTAGTAATGATGTTCATCACATCATTCGATTCATACATATAAAGCTATCTTATTCGAAGGTTTAAACTTGTAATCACTAGAACATAGTTTAGTTAATTCTAAACTTGTTCGCAAACAAAAGTTAATCCTTCTAACTTGACTTTTAAAATCAACTAAACACATGTTCTATATCTATATGATATGCTAACTTAATGATTTAAAACCTGGAAACACGAAAAACACCGTAAAACCGGATTTACGCCGTCGTAGTAACACCGCGGGCTGTTTTGGGTTAGTTAATTAAAAACTATGATAAACTTTGATTTAAAAGTTGTTATTCTGAGAAAATGATTTTTATTATGAACATGAAACTATATCCAAAAATTATGGTTAAACTCAAAGTGGAAGTATGTTTTCTAAAATGGTCATCTAGACGTCGTTCTTTCGACTGAAATGACTACCTTTACAAAAACGACTTGTAACTTATTTTTCCGACTAGAAACCTATACTTTTTCTGTTTAGATTCATAAAATAGAGTTCAATATGAAACCATAGCAATTTTATTCACTCAAAACGGATTTAAAATGAAGAAGTTATGGGTAAAACAAGATTGGATAATTTTTCTCATTTTAGCTACGTGAAAATTGGTAACAAATCTATTCCAACCATAACTTAATCAACTTGTATTGTATATTATGTAATCTTGAGATACCATAGACACGTATACAATATTTCGACCTATCATGTCGACACATCTATATATATTTCGGAACAACCATAGACACTTTATATGTGAATGTTGGAGTTAGCTATACAGGGTTGAGGTTGATTCCAAAATATATATAGTTTGAGTTGTGATCAATACTGAGATACGTATACACTGGGTCGTGGATTGATTCAAGATAATATTTATCGATTTATTTCTGTACATCTAACTGTGGACAACTAGTTATAGGTTACTAACGAGGACAGCTGACTTAATAAACTTAAAACATCAAAATATATTAAAAGTGTTGTAAATATATTTTGAACATACTTTAATATATATGTATATATTGTTATAGGTTCGTGAATCAACAGTGGCCAAGTCTTACTTCCCGACGAAGTAAAAATCTGTGAAAGTGAGTTATAGTCCCACTTTTAAAATCTAATATTTTTGGGATGAGAATACATGCAGGTTTTATAAATGATTTACAAAATAGACACAAGTACGTGAAACTACATTCTATGGTTGAATTATCAAAATCGAATATGCCCCTTTTTATTAAGTCTGGTAATCTAAGAATTAGGGAACAGACACCCTAATTGACGCGAATCCTAAAGATAGATCTATTGGGCCTAACAAACCCCATCCAAAGTACCGGATGCTTTAGTACTTCGAAATTTATATCATATCCGAAGGGTGTCCCGGAATGATGGGGATATTCTTATATATGCATCTTGTTATTGTCGGTTACCAGGTGTTCACCATATGAATGATTTTTATCTCTATGTATGGGATGTGTATTGAAATATGAAATCTTGTGGTCTATTGTTACGATTTGATATATATAGGTTAAACCTATAACTCACCAACATTTTTGTTGACGTTTAAAGCATGTTTATTCTCAGGTGAATATTAAGAGCTTCCGCTGTTGCATACTAAAATAAGGACAAGATTTGGAGTCCATGTTTGTATGATATTGTGTAAAAACTGCATTCAAGAAACTGATTTCGATGTAACATATTTGTATTGTAAACCATTATGTAATGGTCGTGTGTAAACAGGATATTTTAGATTATCATTATTTGATAATCTACGTAAAGCTTTTTAAACCTTTATTTATGAAATAAAGGTTATGGTTTGTTTTAAAAATGAATGCAGTCTTTGAAAAACGTCTCATATAGAGGTCAAAACCTCGCAACGAAATCAATTAATATGGAACGTTTTTAATCAATAAGAACGGGACATTTCAGTTGGTATCAGAGCGTTGGTCTTAGAGAACCAGAAAATTTGCATTAGTGTGTCTTATCGAGTTTGTTAGGATGCATTAGTGAGTCTGGACTTCGACCGTGTTTTCTTTAAAAATGATTGCTTAACATTTTTGTTGGAAACTATATATTTTTAACATATGAATATTATGTGATATATTAATCTCTTAACGTGTTTGATATTATGTGATAGATGTCTACCTCTAGAACAAGTCCCATTGACTCACCTAATAATAATGAAGAGTCAAATGTAAATTGGAATGATTTGTGGACTGATTCACAAGTTCCCGAAGAGGAACCGGAAGAAGAGTCGGAACCGGAAGAAGAATCGGAACCGGAAGAAGAATCGGAACCGGATGAAGAAATAGAACCGGTGGGGGAAATAATAAAACGGTTAAGTAAAAGAAAATCCTCAACCAATCGACCAAAGTTAATTATGGTCAATGGTGTTTCCGCCAAGGAAGCAAAATATTGGGAGGATTACCAATTCTCCGATGAATCAGATTCCGACGAGAATTCCGATGATGTTATAGAAATTACCCCAACTGAATTTAAAAAGGCAAAAGAAAATAATAAGGGAAAGGGCATAAAAATAGAGAAATCTAATTCCAACCCCGATGAACTTTATATGTATCGTCAACCCCCGAAGTCCTTAAGTTGTAACAATGACCCGGGAACCTCTAAACCACCAGGTTTTTCTAAACCAATGTGGACAACGACGGCTCGTATTAGGGGAACATCATATATCCCTAGAAACTTGGCAAAACGAACCAAAACCGAAGAAGAAGAAACGAGCGAGTCGGAATAAGATAGTTGTATTCGTGTGGTGTAATATATGTAATATAGTGTTCTTATGCTTTATGATATATGTAAAAATTGCTTGTATTAATAAGTATTTTTTTATGAATCTAACTCTTGTCTATTTTACAGTTTAAAAACACAAAATGGATAGACAACCCAATATTTTAAGAGACCTACCCGGAGACATGATTGATGAAATCTTGTCTAGAGTCGGCCAGAATTCTTCGGCACAACTATTTAAGGCGAGATCAGTTTGTAAGACATTCGAAGAACGTTCCAAGAATGTCTTGGTTTATAAGAGACTTTCGTTTGAAAGATGGGGGATATCACATTGGGAAACCCATAAGTTACGATGTGTTTACTTTGACGCATATATTGCGGGGAACCCAAATGCTATTTTACGCAACGGGTTAAGAAATTATTTTGACTCAATATATCCGAATATTGGACTTCGTGATTTAGAAAAAGCGGCTAACATGCAACATAAAGAAGCATGTTATGCTTACGGATTAGTAATGTTCGCTTCTCACCAAAGTGAGAACAAGAACATCGGGCTACAACTATTAAACAAAACGTTTACACAAGTGACGGAGTCGGTAATTGGGGTAAGAAATGAGGTTTTTAGATTATTACGGGACTGTTGGACATTACGTAACCCTCGTCCCTTTGATGACGTTACAACACGCTGTCTTATCAACGGCCATAATGGTTATGTTGCACAAGACCAAGGATGGGAAGTAGTCCTAGTAAAACCAGAATGCATGACTTGTTTCTGGACGTATGAATTACGTGTCTTTATTGCCTTTGCTGAACGACTTGTGTACTAGCTAGAATTGTCTTCACAACTATCTTGTATCAAAGTTATTGTGTGCTATATTTCATGCTTTATGTAAAATAAGCGGTATTGTAAGTTTGTAAAATATTGTATAAAAGTTTGAACGCGAAATATTATTATAATCAGTTTTTCATATAGAATTGTAGTAGTTGAATTGTATATTAGCTACTAAGTATGAACTTAACGGGTAGGTACTACCCGAATTTAAACTTATAAAACGCTAATATGAAGAAAAAGCTTTTATAAATGAGTTCATATTATGCTACGAAATACTATTAACTACTCTTAATATTCTGTATGATTAACTTGTTCCATTTAACTATTTTGAAGGAAATGGCACCGACTACTCGACACACCGTGAATATGAATGAAGAGGAATTCCGTACTTTTCTAGCTTCAAACATAGCCGCAGTACAGGCTGCGCTACATACCAACAATAACCTTGGATCTAGCAGTACAGGAAATCGTGTAGGATGCACCTACAAAGAATTCACTGCCTGCAAACCTTTGGAATTTGATGGAACCGAAGGACCGATCGGATTGAAACGGTGGACCGAGAAGGTTGAATCGGTGTTTGCCATAAGTAAGTGTACTGAAGAGGACAAAGTAAAGTACGCTACGCATACCTTCACAGGTTCTGCGTTAACATGGTGGAATACCTATCTAGAGCAAGTGGGACAAGATGATGCGTACGCACTACCGTGGTCAGCATTCAAGCACTTGATGAACGAGAAGTACCGTCCCAGAACCGAGGTCAATAAGCTCAAGACAGAACTTAGAGGGTTACGAACCCAAGGATTTGACATTACCACGTACGAAAGACGATTCACAGAATTGTGCCTATTGTGTCCGGGAGCATTCGAAGATGAGGAAGAGAAGATCGACGCGTTTGTGAAAGGATTACCGGAAAGAATCCAAGAAGATATAAGTTCACACGAGCCCGCCTCCATACAACAGGCATGTAGAATGGCTCACAAACTAGTGAACCAGATTGAAGAAAGAATTAAAGAACAGACTGCTGAAGAGGCCAATGTGAAGCAAGTCAAAAGAAAGTGGGAGGAAAACGGTGATAAGAATCACCAATACAACAACAACAACAATTACAACAATAATCGCAACAATTATCCCAACAATCGCAACATCAATCGCAACTACAACAAACGGCCCAACAACAACAACAGCAACTACAACAATCATCCCAACAACAATAATAACCGCAACAACAACAACAATCAGAAGCAGCTATGCCAAAGGTGTGAAAAGAATCACTCGGGGTTCTGCACCAAATTTTGCAACAAGTGTAAAAGAAATGGTCATAGCGCGGCGAAGTGTGAGGTCTACGGACCAGGGGTTAATAGAACGAAAGGAACAAATGGTGTCGGAACGAGTAATGGTGGAGCAAGTAGTGTCGGAGCAAGTTATGCCAATGTAGTTTGTTATAAATGTGGAAAACCAGGCCACATTATTAGAAATTGCCCGAACCAGGAGAACACGAATGGACAAGGCCGTGGAAGAGTTTTCAATATTAATGCGGTAGAGGCACAGGAAGACCCGGAGCTTGTTACGGGTACGTTTCTTATTGACAATAAATCTGCTTACGTTTTATTTGATTCGGGTGCGGATAGAAGATATATGAGTAGAGATTTTTGTGCTAAATTAAGTTGTCCATTGACGCCTTTGGATAGTAAATTTTTACTCGAATTAGCAAATGGTAAATTAATTTCAGCAGATAATATATGTCGGAATCGAGAAATTAAACTGGTTAGCGAAACATTTAAGATTGATTTGATACCAGTAGAGTTAGGGAGTTTTGATGTGATAATCGGTATGGACTGGTTGAAAGAAGTGAAAGCGGAGATCGTTTGTTACAAAAATGCAATTCGCATTATACGAGAAAAAGGAAAACCCTTAATGGTGTACGGAGAAAAGGGCAACACGAAGCTACATCTTATTAGTAATTTGAAGGCACAAAAACTAATAAGAAAAGGTTGCTATGCTGTTCTAGCACACGTCGAGAAAGTACAAACTGAAGAAAAGAGCATCAATGATGTTCCCATTGCAAAAGAATTTCCCGATGTATTTCCGAAAGAATTACCGGGATTACCCCCACATCGATCCGTTGAATTTCAAATAGATCTTGTACCAGGAGCTGCACCAATAGCTCGTGCTCCTTACAGACTCGCACCCAGCGAGATGAAAGAACTGCAAAGCCAATTACAAGAACTTTTAGAGCGTGGTTTCATTCGACCAAGCACATCACCGTGGGGAGCTCCTGTTTTGTTTGTCAAGAAGAAAGATGGTACATTCAGGTTGTGTATCGACTACCGAGAGTTGAACAAACTTACCATCAAGAACCGCTACCCACTACCGAGAATCGACGACTTATTTGATCAACTACAAGGCTCGTCTGTTTATTCAAAGATTGACTTACGTTCCGGGTATCATCAAATGCGGGTGAAAGAAGATGATATTCCAAAGACTGCTTTCAGAACACGTTACGGTCATTACGAGTTTATGGTCATGCCGTTTGGTTTAACTAATGCACCAGCTGTGTTCATGGACCTTATGAACCGAGTGTGTGGACCATACCTTGACAAGTTTGTCATTGTTTTCATTGATGACATACTTATTTACTCAAAGAATGACCAAGAACACGGTGAACATTTGAGAAAGGTGTTAGAAGTATTGAGGAAGGAAGAATTGTACGCTAAGTTTTCAAAGTGTGCATTTTGGTTGGAAGAAGTTCAATTCCTCGGTCACATAGTGAACAAAGAAGGTATTAAGGTGGATCCGGCAAAGATAGAAACTGTTGAAAAGTGGGAAACCCCGAAAACTCCGAAACACATACGCCAGTTTTTAGGACTAGCTGGTTACTACAGAAGGTTCATCCAAGACTTTTCCAGAATAGGAAAACCCTTGACTGCATTAACGCATAAAGGGAAGAAATTTGAATGGAATGATGAACAAGAGAAAGCGTTTCAGTTATTGAAGAAAAAGCTAACTACGGCACCTATATTGTCATTGCCTGAAGGGAATGATGATTTTGTGATTTATTGTGATGCATCAAAGCAAGGTCTCGGTTGTGTATTAATGCAACGAACGAAGGTGATTGCTTATGCGTCTAGACAATTGAAGATTCACGAACAAAATTATACGACGCATGATTTGGAATTAGGCGCGGTTGTTTTTGCATTAAAGACTTGGAGGCACTACTTATATGGGGTCAAAAGTATTATATATACCGACCACAAAAGTCTTCAACACATATTTAATCAGAAACAACTGAATATGAGGCAGCGTAGGTGGATTGAATTATTGAATGATTACGATTTTGAGATTCGTTACCACCCGGGGAAGGCAAATGTGGTAGCCGATGCCTTGAGCAGGAAGGATAGAGAACCCATTCGAGTAAAATCTATGAATATAATGATTCATAATAACATTACTACTCAAATAAAGGAGGCGCAACAAGGAGTTTTAAAAGAGGGAAATTTAAAGGATGAAATACCCAAAGGATCGGAGAAGCATCTTAATATTCGGGAAGACGGAACCCGGTATAGGGCTGAAAGGATTTGGGTACCAAAATTTGGAGATATGAGAGAAATGGTACTTAGAGAAGCTCATAAAACCAGATACTCAATACATCCTGGAACGGGGAAGATGTACAAGGATCTCAAGAAACATTTTTGGTGGCCGGGTATGAAAGCCGATGTTGCTAAATACGTTGGAGAATGTTTGACGTGTTCTAAGGTCAAAGCTGAGCATCAGAAACCATCAGGTCTACTTCAACAACCCGAAATCCCGGAATGGAAATGGGAAAACATTACCATGGATTTCATCACTAAATTGCCAAGGACTGCAAGTGGTTTTGATACTATTTGGGTAATAGTTGATCGTCTCACCAAATCAGCACACTTCCTACCAATAAGAGAAGATGACAAGATGGAGAAGTTAGCACGACTGTATTTGAAGGAAGTCGTCTCCAGACATGGAATACCAATCTCTATTATCTCTGATAGGGATGGCAGATTTATTTCAAGATTCTGGCAGACATTACAGCAAGCATTAGGAACTCGTCTAGACATGAGTACTGCCTATCATCCACAAACTGATGGGCAGAGCGAAAGGACGATACAAACGCTTGAAGACATGCTACGAGCATGTGTTATTGATTTCGGAAACAGTTGGGATCGACATCTACCGTTAGCAGAATTTTCCTACAACAACAGCTACCATTCAAGCATTGAGATGGCGCCGTTTGAAGCACTTTATGGTAGAAAGTGCAGGTCTCCGATTTGTTGGAGTGAGGTGGGGGATAGACAGATTACGGGTCCGGAGATTATACAAGAAACTACCGAGAAGATCATCCAAATTCAACAACGGTTGAAAACCGCCCAAAGTCGACAAAAGAGCTACGCTGACATTAAAAGAAAAGATATAGAATTTGAAATTGGAGAGATGGTCATGCTTAAAGTTTCACCTTGGAAAGGCGTTGTTCGATTTGGTAAACGAGGGAAATTAAATCCAAGGTATATTGGACCATTCAAGATTATTGATCGTGTCGGACCAGTAGCTTACCGACTTGAGTTACCTCAACAACTCGCGGCTGTACATAACACTTTCCACGTCTCGAATTTGAAGAAATGTTTTGCTAAAGAAGATCTCACTATTCCGTTAGATGAAATCCAAATCAACGAAAAACTCCAATTCATCGAAGAACCCGTCGAAATAATGGATCGTGAGGTTAAAAGACTTAAGCAAAACAAGATACCAATTGTTAAGGTTCGATGGAATGCTCGTAGAGGACCCGAGTTCACCTGGGAGCGTGAAGATCAGATGAAGAAGAAATACCCGCATCTATTTCCAGAAGATTCGTCAACACCTTCAACAGCTTAAAATTTCGGGACGAAATTTATTTAACGGGTAGGTACTGTAGTGACCCGAACTTTTCCATGTTTATATATATTAATTGAGATTGATGTTTACATGATTAAATGTTTCCAACATGTTAAGCAATCAAACTTTTTAAGACTTGATTAATTGAAATATGTTTCATATAGACAATTGACCACCCAAGTTGATCGGTGATTCACGAACGTTAAAACTTGTAAAAACTATATGATGACATATATATGGATATATATATATATAGTTAACATGATACTATGATAAGAAAACATATCATAAAGTATATTAACAATGAACTACATATGTAAAAACAAGACTACTAACTTAATGATTTTTAAACGAGACATATATGTAACGATTATCGTTGTAAAGACATTTAATGTATATATATCATATTAAGAGATATTCATACATGATAATATCATGATAATATAATAATTTAAAATCTCATTTGATATTATAAACATTGGGTTAACAACATTTAACAAGATCGTTAACCTAAAGGTTTCAAAACAACAATTACATGTAACGACTAACGATGACTTAACGACTCAGTTAAAATGTATATACATGTAGTGTTTTAATATGTATTTATACACTTTTGAAAGACTTCAATACACTTATCAAAATACTTCTACTTAACAAAAATGCTTACAATTACATCCTCGTTCAGTTTCATCAACAATTCTACTCGTATGCACCCGTATTCGTACTCGTACAATACACAGCTTTTAGATGTATGTACTATTGGTATATACACTCCAATGATCAGCTCTTAGCAGCCCATGTGAGTCACCTAACACATGTGGGAACCATCATTTGGCAACTAGCATGAAATATCTCATAAAATTACAAAAATATGAGTAATCATTCATGACTTATTTACATGAAAACAAAATTACATATCCTTTATATCTAATCCATACACCAACGACCAAAAACACCTACAAACACTTTAATTCTTCAATTTTCTTCATCTAATTGATCTCTCTCAAGTTCTATCTTCAAGTTCTAAGTGTTCTTCATAAATTCCAAAAGTTCTAGTTTCATAAAATCAAGAATACTTTCAAGTTTGCTAGCTCACTTCCAATCTTGTAAGGTGATCATCCAACCTCAAGAAATCTTTGTTTCTTACAGTAGGTTATCATTCTAATACAAGGTAATAATCATATTCAAACTTTGGTTCAATTTCTATAACTATAACAATCTTATTTCAAGTGATGATCTTACTTGAACTTGTTTTCGTGTCATGATTTTGCTTCAAGAACTTTGAGCCATCCAAGGATCCATTGAAGCTAGATCCATTTTTCTCTTTTCCAGTAGGTTCATCCAAGGAACTTAAGGTAGTAATGATGTTCATCACATCATTCGATTCATACATATAAAGCTATCTTATTCGAAGGTTTAAACTTGTAATCACTAGAACATAGTTTAGTTAATTCTAAACTTGTTCGCAAACAAAAGTTAATCCTTCTAACTTGACTTTTAAAATCAACTAAACACATGTTCTATATCTATATGATATGCTAACTTAATGATTTAAAACCTGGAAACACGAAAAACACCGTAAAACCGGATTTACGCCGTCGTAGTAACACCGCGGGCTGTTTTGGGTTAGTTAATTAAAAACTATGATAAACTTTGATTTAAAAGTTGTTATTCTGAGAAAATGATTTTTATTATGAACATGAAACTATATCCAAAAATTATGGTTAAACTCAAAGTGGAAGTATGTTTTCTAAAATGGTCATCTAGACGTCGTTCTTTCGACTGAAATGACTACCTTTACAAAAACGACTTGTAACTTATTTTTCCGACTAGAAACCTATACTTTTTCTGTTTAGATTCATAAAATAGAGTTCAATATGAAACCATAGCAATTTTATTCACTCAAAACGGATTTAAAATGAAGAAGTTATGGGTAAAACAAGATTGGATAATTTTTCTCATTTTAGCTACGTGAAAATTGGTAACAAATCTATTCCAACCATAACTTAATCAACTTGTATTGTATATTATGTAATCTTGAGATACCATAGACACGTATACAATATTTCGACCTATCATGTCGACACATCTATATATATTTCGGAACAACCATAGACACTTTATATGTGAATGTTGGAGTTAGCTATACAGGGTTGAGGTTGATTCCAAAATATATATAGTTTGAGTTGTGATCAATACTGAGATACGTATACACTGGGTCGTGGATTGATTCAAGATAATATTTATCGATTTATTTCTGTACATCTAACTGTGGACAACTAGTTATAGGTTACTAACGAGGACAGCTGACTTAATAAACTTAAAACATCAAAATATATTAAAAGTGTTGTAAATATATTTTGAACATACTTTAATATATATGTATATATTGTTATAGGTTCGTGAATCAACAGTGGCCAAGTCTTACTTCCCGACGAAGTAAAAATCTGTGAAAGTGAGTTATAGTCCCACTTTTAAAATCTAATATTTTTGGGATGAGAATACATGCAGGTTTTATAAATGATTTACAAAATAGACACAAGTACGTGAAACTACATTCTATGGTTGAATTATCAAAATCGAATATGCCCCTTTTTATTAAGTCTGGTAATCTAAGAATTAGGGAACAGACACCCTAATTGACGCGAATCCTAAAGATAGATCTATTGGGCCTAACAAACCCCATCCAAAGTACCGGATGCTTTAGTACTTCGAAATTTATATCATATCCGAAGGGTGTCCCGGAATGATGGGGATATTCTTATATATGCATCTTGTTATTGTCGGTTACCAGGTGTTCACCATATGAATGATTTTTATCTCTATGTATGGGATGTGTATTGAAATATGAAATCTTGTGGTCTATTGTTACGATTTGATATATATAGGTTAAACCTATAACTCACCAACATTTTTGTTGACGTTTAAAGCATGTTTATTCTCAGGTGAATATTAAGAGCTTCCGCTGTTGCATACTAAAATAAGGACAAGATTTGGAGTCCATGTTTGTATGATATTGTGTAAAAACTGCATTCAAGAAACTGATTTCGATGTAACATATTTGTATTGTAAACCATTATGTAATGGTCGTGTGTAAACAGGATATTTTAGATTATCATTATTTGATAATCTACGTAAAGCTTTTTAAACCTTTATTTATGAAATAAAGGTTATGGTTTGTTTTAAAAATGAATGCAGTCTTTGAAAAACGTCTCATATAGAGGTCAAAACCTCGCAACGAAATCAATTAATATGGAACGTTTTTAATCAATAAGAACGGGACATTTCACATTTTCCCCATCGTCATTTTCTGTTAGGGTGGAATCGACGTTGATGCCAGCCTGCCACTATTTTTGAGGGTGGTCTCCCAGTGGTTTTTCTGCCGCTATTACAATGGTTTTTATTGATCGGTGGTTCTCGATGGCTCCCGGTTGTGGGTACTTCAGGGTTTCTTTTGGTTTTGGGCAGTTACTTTGGTTAGCTGGTGGGTGTGGGTTTCTTGATGGACTATTCTTTTTGGTTGGTTGTTGATTCGACTTTTGTTGCTTGTGACGGTGTGTTGGAGAGGAGGATCTGGAGGTCTCCCATTTATGGTATTGTTCGTGCATGGGAATATATGTATTTTTAGGTTTAGTGCGCGGTGGTGTTACAACTCAATGGCTAACCATGTTCGTTTAATCAATTTATGGTTGATCTGTACTTGTTTGATCAATGCGTGGCTTCAGTATGTATGCCTCATCAATGTAGGTTCATGTAATTCAAATCTTTTAGATATGAACTGAGCAACTTGATCAATGGCTCACAAGCCATAATTTTAAAGGACCCAAATTTTATGATATTTAATGACTAGCAGACTAAACCCAGATTGAGAAACAAATTTTTTTTTGAACGACAAGTTTATTAACAGTGCAGGATCATAATTGGTTGGTGTCCTAAAATAACATCGAAATTTATTAAATTTTCATAATTATACTCCCTCCGTCCCACCAGAAGTGTCCACTTTGACTTTTTCCAGTCTTCCTTATTCAACTTTGACTTTAAATATTTTTGTTGGTGTTCTATAATATTTAATGAAAGTTTGTTAAAATGATAATCTAGCATGAAACGTATCTTGCTTCTTTTAGTTATTGTGTTGATGTTTTGTAGGTAAATTCACAATTGTAGCTGTGATTGCTTGCATTCCTTTATTCTTAAAAGAAAGTTGAAAGTGGGATTATTTTAGCTTGGAGCACAAGGTGTAAGATGGAGTCCAAATGTACCAGCCCAAGATCATGTTCCAGCCCAAGACTAATTTATATAAATACCTAATTTATTTATCAGTTTTATCATTCTCATTATTCTGCTCTCTCTCTCTCTTATATTATTCGATCTAGGGTTTTCTCACATTCATCTTGTTCATGTTTTCAATTTCAGTTGTAATCTTAGATTGAACATATTGTTCAATCTTGTTAGGTTGTGAGTATTCAAGGATTGTGTATTGTTTTCAGATTGAGAGATTGCTGAAAATCATTGTGTTCAGATTGTTTGATTGTACAATCTGATGTTAGTTTGATATTTTTCTGTTGAATCTTTAAGTTCTTACATGGTATCAGAGCGATTGGCTTAATTCTGTGATCTTTATTCTGTTTGTTTCGATTGATTCGATCGAAGGTTTGGGGTTTTCTTCAAATTAGTGTTTCCTAATTTTGGTTCTTGAATTTTAGATCTGTGACGTGTGGGATCATCTGGTGTTGTTCTTCGTGTGTTGTGGTGTTAGATCTTGTTTTAAGATCTAAAACCCTAATTTTTGGAATTAGGGTTTGCTAGCTATGTGTTGGTCAATTGAAGATTTACATCTGGTGATTCTTCTTTTATTTTCTTCCGCTGCTTTTCTTCTTGTTTATGTTATTAAAGAAGTCTGTAAGTCTTCTTTCGTTTTCTTCTTCATCTGTGTCTTACTCGTGAGTATCATAGGTGATTGATTATCCTTGATCTGCCAACGTTTGATTGGTGTGAAACCCTGGCTCTAATCAATCAAGACCTTGATATCTTGCAGTGTTTGGAGTTGTCTGTTGAGGATTAATCTTCACAGACCTAATAACTATGTTCTGTCTGTGTCTGTTTATTTCTATTTCTATATTTTTTTGTTATTCTCTAACACTTGCAGGTTGCTTGGTTTTTTAACCAATTGCTTGCTGGAGGTGTAAGTATTTTCTCTTCTTCTGGTAGCCATTGGTGCTACTTGTGGGATTCTGTGTTTGTAGGCATTTTAGGATTATTTGT